>NW_006922729.1:77627-99639 GCF_000298275.1 Orycteropus afer afer | reverse complement strand
CATGATTTTATAAAGTTAATGATTTTATAAATGCTAGCTCTGATAGCACAATGCCTAAGGCATTTGAATGTTAACCAGAAGGTTGGTGGTTCAAACTCACCAGCCACTGCACAAAAGGAAGACAGGGCAATCTACTTCCTTAAAGATTTACTGCCTCAGAAACCCAATGGGGTCACTATGAGTCAGAATTGACTCAATGGCAGTGGGTTTGGTTTGGTTTTTGATGGTTAATATTATTCATACCCTATTATTTGAATGCTATGAGTCGGGTCCGACTCGAGGGTACATAACAACAACAACAACAACAACAACATTATTTGAACAAATACAAATTTAAAATTCAGGTTATGGTTATAGCAAGCAATTATACCACAGTATATAATATTCTTAATTCATTCTACTGTTGTTGTTGTTGTTATGTGCTGTGGAGTTAGAGCTGGCTCATAGCAACCCCTCCTTGGGTTTCCGGGGCAGTATCTCTATGGAAGTAGATTGCCCAGCCTTCCTTCTGAAGAGTGGCTGGTGAGTTTGAACCACCAGCTTTCCGGTTAGTAGTCAAGTGCTTTAGGCACTGTGCTACCAGAGCTCCTATTCTACTAGTAACTAGAAAAATGTTCATCTGCCAAACTCAAATATTTCATTTATGTTGAAATTTAGTTTGCAAAAATATTTCACTTCAAATTGTCAAATAATATCAATAGTGTCTACTTTTTCAGTACTTGTTATGTGTAGACACTGTTCTAGGACTTTGTTGTTGAGTCAGACCCAACTCATAGCGACCCCTCCTTGGGTTTCCGAAGCAGTATCACTACGGAAGTAGATTGCCCCATCTTCCTTCCGAGGAGTGGCTAGTGGGTTTGAACTGCCACCTTCTGGTTAGTAGTCAAGTGCCTTAGGCACTATGCTACCAGAGCTCCTTTTCTAGGACGTAGGCATAAAAAATACCACAAAACTTGACTTATGTCCTTCAGAAGGTTAGAGTTTAGTTTATGAAGCAGATATAAAGGAGAAGAAAAAGTTGCAAACTTTCCATAAAGAGAAAAATAATGACAGAAGGGTAAAGGGAATTCTTTATTGAGGAATTGGGTCAAGCTGATCTCTTCATGTTGAGTAGAGATGAGCAGGAAATCAATATTAGGGAGAGGCAATGGTGGGGTAGAGTGAAAGGATGTCCTGGTATGCTTAGAAAGTGAGTTTGACTTTAGAAGATTGTGTAGATCAGAGAATAAATACAAGTTGCCATCCAGTCAGTTCAGACTTATGGTGATTGCATGTGTGTCAGAGTAGAACTGTAATCCATAAGGTTTTAAATGGCTGATTTTGTGGAAGTAGATCATCAGATCTTTCTTCTGCAGTACTGTGGGTAAACTTGAACCTCCAACCATTTGGTTAGTGGGTGAGCATGTTAACCATTTTACCACCAGGGACTCCAACCAGGAAACAGAGATAAAGTTGGGAAAGAAGAGAGGAAAATGTGAATGAATGATCTTAAGTTTAAGGACAAGTAATTCCAATTTCTATTCCAAAGATATGAGGGAAGGAAAGTAAATATATGCAATATAGTATCTTAAGAAAGTCATGTTAAAAGTACAGCTGAAATTAGCATTTAATAGTTTCATAATGATTTTAGAAGATACCAAAAAATGAAGAGAGAAATTAATTTAAAAGTCAGAACTCTAATGGAGATTATACTTTTCTTCTTAAAAACTGAGAGAAAAATATTCTGAAATTGCATCCCTTAATGAAAATGAGAAAAGACAATTTAAAGCACTGAAGTCTATTTTCTTCAATCAAATAAAAGTTGAGATTAGTGTCCTTGGATCTATTAGCTGGATTTTTGTTTCTCTGCACACTGCTTTATAATTACTTTAAATATCAATAACATTATAGATCGATGATGAAAACTAATAGTGCACATTAAGCTTTTTAACGCCACATCATCTAGTGATTTATTGTCCTTTGAATCAAATTAATGGTGTTCTTTCATTTAAAAATGAGCTTTGAAAATGAATTGCTTGAGAACATAAAAGGTATGAGTATAATCCATTATCACTTCCATTGATGTAGCTACAGAAGGTCCTTTCCCTATTATCATCACTACCAAACCACAGATCTAATAAAATAAAAATTCTTAACTGAGTTTTTATACACTACTTTTCATGGGAGGCATTTTTTTTGTGGCAATTCATCATTGCTGCAGCTACACTAAAATTTCATTACAGCAATACCACAAATCCAGATTATTGCAATGATGTAACCAATGTGTTTTTTATAGCTCTCTAACTGATGTTTTAGTTTAAAACTAATACAAAACAGTACGCAAAAGGCAGAAAATTCTCTGAAAATGACATGATTAGTTTACTTAGGCATATCATAATATAAGTAATTCTAAAGTTTTGGAAATTATTTCAAATTATAACCATGCATATATGATGGAAAGACATGTTCATACACTCAAAAGACAAACATCTTCCTATTCTGTCACAAATAATCATGGGAAATAGTTGTATTAGGCTCAGGAACCTTACAATTTATTATGAAATACAAATCAGATAAACATGACTAAAAATATGTATATAGTGAACATAATTATAATTTATTTGTAAAAGAAATATAAGAATGTTGAGATCATAGTGATAGATTGAAGAATTAAAAATACTGCCTGTTTTATGAGTTTAAAACATGTACATAAAAGGGGCAAGAAAAATAGAGCAGTTTGGTTTTGTTATAATGATAAATGAAGTGAAGGCTCTAGGACGAGCAATGGAAAGCCATGTGAATCATAATAAGATGTTACTTAAAACTAAAACAAACCCTCTGCCATCGAATCGATTCTGACTCATAACAACACTGTAGGACTGCCCCCATTGGGTTTCCAAGGTTTATGGAAGTAGATTCATCTTTCTCTTGTTGAGGGGCTGGTGGGTTTGAATCTCTCAGCTTCTGGTTAGCAGCTCAGTGCTTTAACCACTCTGCCACCAGAGTGACTCTCTAACTTAAAATCCTCCATAAATTTTACACCACCACTGGAAATAATCTTTGATGGCTACCTAAGAATTCCACCTGCTGAAACTGCCACTCATCTGACTCTGCAAATTTCCTGTATTCTAACCTTCACTATTAGATGACAAACTAAAGCATTATCATACTTGCTACCAACAAACCAAACTCACTGCCTTTGAGTCGGTTCTGACTCATAGAGACCCTTCCTTGGGTTTCCGAGGTGGTATCTGTATGGAAGTAGATTGCCCGGTCTTGCTTCCAAGGAGTGGCTGGTGGGTTTGAACTGCCAGCCTTCTTGTTAGCAGTCAAATGCCTTAGGCACTATGCCACCAGAGCTCCTTCTAGGATATTTTTTAAACTGCTAATGGAAATGTCTAGTAAGCAGGTAGAGATACAGGACTGGAACTTTGAAGAGAAGCTAGTTCTATACAGACAATACCAAACCCAAAACCAAACACACTAATATGGAGTCAGATCTGACTCATAGAGACCCCTCCTTGGGTGTCTGAGGCAGTATCACAATGGAAGTAGATTGCCCAACCTTTCTTCCGAGGAGTGGCTGGTGGGTTTGAACCACCAGCCTTCTGGTTAGCAGTCAGATGCCTGAGGCACTACACTACCAGAGCTCCTATGAAGACAAGAGCTATTTTTTAATCTGCAGGATGAATAGAGCTAAAAAAGAAATGTATATTCTAAAGAAGAGTTGCATAAAGAGGAAAAAGTAAAAGAATTAATATTAAACTGTTCAATATTGTTTAGTTTTAAAGTAGAAAGAGGAATGAATTTCACTTTGACCCAGCTAGCTGTATCTTAAGTGTATTCTAGGAATCTTCTCAAATGGACTTAGAGTCAAAGTTATCCTATTGATGTATTTTCTCCCCATTCTGACTTGTTTCAGTGAAGCAACGAGCAAATCGTGTTTTTGTTTGTACAAATACACAGCTTTAGCAACTAATAGGTATGCCAGGCTACTTCTTTTCTACTTCCCATGTCATTGACCAGGTCTCACCATTTTGACTTCATCAATTCATTTGTGTGGGCATCTTCTTTTATAATCCATTAGCTTGGTGTTAGAACAGCTTCTTATCTCTCTCAAGCTTTTTTTATTTTTCTCCCTACTTCCAAACCCACCTCAACCCTAATCTATCCTGCAAATCAATTCTATTGCTTCCAGCAAAGCTTCTTAAAAAAAAAGAAAAAAGAAAGAAAGAAAAGACAATAATTTCCATCTCTATGCACACATTCCCACTAAGCTGGCAACATACAAAAGGAGGCTTTTAATAGCTTTGGTTACTAGTAGCTTTAGTTCTGAACAGCTTGCATGGATCCATTTTATGCTCTACCTCACAAACTGTACTCACTCCTCCTCGTCTCTGACATATTATTTATTTCCCTGATTATAAACATACCCCTAATGCTAGTGTAGTGCCTAAGGCATGTGATTGCTAACCAGAAGGCTGGTGGTTCAAACCCACCAGCCACTGCTTGGAAGGAAGGTTGGGCAATCTACTTCCGTAGTGATACATACTGCCTTGGAAACCCAATGAGGGGTCGCTATGAGTTGGATCCGACTCCACGACAGTGAGTTTGGTTTTTGGTTTGGGTAACATCCAGTGTGACTTTTAGAGAGAGACTTTTAGATCTTTGGCATCTGTTTAATGACATTAATACAACCTGAAGTTATCCATCCTGAGTAAGCATCTCCATCTAGCCGTGCCTCACAACCATGTACCTAAAGGCAGATGCTCATTATGAATATATCTTCCACCTACAACTGCCAAATGCTTTTAATAAATCTTTGTTATTTGCTTGTTCTATATAGCTATGTGCTGCCCATTACGTATAAGGTAACATATAAACTCATTATTTTGTAATTGAAGGCCCTCCAGAGTCAGGTGTAATTTACTTTTCTAGAATTTACAAAAAAAGAATAAAAACAATATAAAGCTTTTACTCTGAGCAAACTAGTCTACATAGTAATGCAAACTGAAACACAGTAGGCAATCCTACACAGTGTATTTTATCAAACCATTTCCTGTTCTGGAATGTCCTATGTTCTGTGTCTACACAAATCCTATCTACCCTTCACAGGCCAGTTCACATCTAGCATCTTTTGTTGTCACTCTCATTCACAATAATTTTTTCCTTCTTGAATGTAGAAAAGCACTATTTGTCGATCCCATTCATTTGATATGTCATCTGTTAGTGACAAAGTCATGCTAGATATTGCTGTTATATTTTTCATGCTTTCATTATAGTTTTGCTAATTATAATTAACTTGAAATCAAAGAAAATGTCTTATTGAAGTTTATACAAAAGTCTTAGGCAGTGTGAACACAACTGTAAATGTATAAAATACATTTTTCAATGGATCAAATTATTTCCATAGGCACTTTCTTAGTAAATGTTTTAACCTATTCTTAAAGCTTTTAGGAACTCTGCCATATTCAGAAGTAGATAATGGAGGAAATTGCAGGTTTTCCTTTGAGTTGCTCTCTTATTATTCCATATATTTTTCCTTGTTTTGTCAAATATGTATTAGCTCACAGAATCTATGCTGTCATCTACTTTCTTTGTAGCCTTACGGTTCTCTACAATACTTTTCGTAATATTACACACAGCAAATGAGTGTGTTTATAGAAAAAAAATTAAATGAAAGCTGATATTCTAAGCATTTACATCACACACAAAAAATACTACTAATAAAAGACTTTAATGACCTAAATAAAAACTATAAATAAATTGGTGCCTTTCTAAGAATAAATGCCGTATGTGAGACATGAGATCAACTTACACAACATCGTTCAGCTCTATCCTCGTATCTGGAGATGGGTTAATCAGGATGTACGAGAGGGTACTTTGATGATCATTCATTTCATCTAGAAGATAAATAAATGCCAAGTGTGTTATAATATTTACAGAAAATTATAAGAATATTACAGAGTAGTTTATGTGAAAACCACATAGAATTAGAAATTGGTATCATTTAGCCCAGAGCATGACTATACATTTGGCTATCTTCAAATTTCTGTCATTGGAAATACATGACAGGTACTCATTTTTTGTTCCAATAGGAGATAAAAGAAAGTCTCTAATTCTGTTCAGAATAAGCGTATTTATTTTCTATCCCTAAGCCATTGGACTGAAAAAGTATTTCTATCAGAGAAATGAATGGATAAGATACCTCCTTGAATTATTTTGCCTTATAAATTAGAAAAGGAATTATGGTTACAGGGAATTGTCCCAGAAAGGAACATTCATATGAGAGATATTGTTAAAAGTCACTTAATTACATGGTGTTTAGGAAACAGCAGAAATGTATCTAAACAGCTAAAAGGCCTGAAAAGTATTTTATTTCACTACTTAATATATTTGATATAAGCCATCCTATTTTTTTCAAGGGAGCTTGGTGGTGAGAGGGTTAAAGTGTTCACTTGCTAATCAAAAAATCTGTGGTTCAAACCCATTAGCCACTCCACAGGAGAAAGATATGACAATCTGCTTCTGGAAAGATTACAGCTTTGGAAATTCTATGGGGCAATTCTACTGCCTTACAGAGTCACTATAAATTGGAATTGACCCCACAGGAACAGCTATCGTTTTTGCAGAATGCAAAGGAGCTTATGGAAGAGAATTTAACCATAAGTTTTCAAGGAAGTGTACTATTGAACCATTTATTTTTCTTCAAAAAAGAACAACATATGCTTCTAAAATGTAAGGCTGTGCCATATTAATTTTTCAAGTCGACTGAGCATTTTATAGGGTGTTGAAAAACAAAAACAAACAACTTTTTGGGGTCTCAATTTCTTTTCTTTCAAGGTTATTATAAGGTGTAAAGTAAAGCTGTGTCCACACATAATTCAACAAACATATTTCTCTAGAAGATAAGTTTTGGGCTGTGTGGATGTTCTTAACATTCTTGTTGTAAAGGTAATTACCATATTTTAATGCAAATAATATGCCCATGTAAATATTGTACCTACACACATAACAAACAGAAATGATGAAATGAAATAAAATAGTTCTGGCATAGTATGCTGTTATTTGTGTAAAAATACGATAGTATCTTTATAGCCACTTCAGATGCAGACAACATTGGCTCCTGAAAGAAGTACTGATCTTGCCAATTTGCTACAAAATCTAATATATTGCTTATTAATAGAGATATAACCAGCCAACAAATCCACTGTTGTTGAGTCAATTCTGACTCACACTGATACTGCAGGACTGAGAATAGCTGCCCAGAGTGTTTCTAAGGCTATAAATCTTTACAGAAGCAGACTGTGCTACATCTTTTTTTTTTAGGCAGAATGGCTAGTGGGTTCAAACTGCTGACTTTTTGGTTAGCAGCTGAGTGCTTATCCTCTGTGCCATCTGGGCTCCTTGATATTCAAATACTCAAATAACTGCATCTGTTTAAAGTAAAAGTCATCTTAGGCCAGTGTAGCTGAAAATGAGCCTGATAATATGTATATCAAAACATAGTAACAATAGCATTTGATTACTGCAATTGCTGTTAGGTACTGTTGACTCATATGACCTCATGTACAACAGAACAACACGCTGCCTGGTCCTGCACCATACTCACAATTGTTGCTATGCTTGAGCCTATTGTTGCAGCCACTGTGTCAATCCTTTTTGTTGAAGGCCTTCCTCTTCCTTCACTGAGCAGCTACTTTAACAAGCATGATGTCTTTAATAAGTAACAAAACAATGTTTCATCACTGGGTTCATCTGACTAAAACCTGGCACTTAAATGTCAATGACTTAAGTATTTTCAGTTGTGGTATTTAAGTTGATACGACACAGATGTGTTCTATGTTTATAGTATATAGATGAAAATTCTCATTTTATAAGGCAGAAAAATTGCAGGATAAGCTGACCCACTATAAATTTTCCCACGAAACTATATCTACCACAATTATCAAATTAATATTCAAACAGAGCAATATATTCAATTGCACAACTATGGAGTAAATTAACGATTGTATTATACTCTGGTAGCATAGTGCCTAATGTACTTGACTACTGACCAGAAGGCTGGTGGTTCACACCCACCAACCACTCCTTGGAAGGAAGGTTGGGCAATCTACTTCTGTAGTGATACTGCCTCAGAAACCCAAGGAGGGGTCGCTATGAGTGGGGTCTGACTCGACAGCACATAACAACAACAACAACATAAGGGTAGGCTTCTAGATAAAATAAAGCTAAAATTGTATTTCAGGTAAAATAAAACAATAATTTAATAATTTAAGTATGCCCCCAATATTGCATGGAATATACTTATACTGTATTTTTATTTGCTGAATCTGGCAATCTTATCTACGGGTAGTTAGTTAACACAACTGGCTAGCCCTTGGAATTCCAATGAGTTTAATAATGATGAACTAGTTTTAAATAAGTGACAAATCCAACTGAAAGCATGTTTTACTGGCAAAAGATCATCAAGATCATCTTTCTTTACAAAAAGCTTTTTTTTCTCTGAGAAATTTTCCCCATGTGTAGATTTCCAGAAATGTTGTGCCACAGAACAGAGATAGACTGTGCATTTTTGAGATTAGTACATAATTCTCTAAAATATATAGGTTCACTAGTTAATCTCTATCTCATTTTGGTATATGTGACTTATTTCCTGATACATGCAGTGATATTATTGAACTGGAATATATGGAAAACAACTTTAACAGGTAAGTTTTCAAACAACATTAATATGAAATCTTTCTTGATCATTAACAGGATGTTGTATTCATTTTATGCATTCATTTTATGGAGCTGTGGTGGTGTAGTGGGTAAGGTATTTGGCAGCTAACCAGTTCAAACTCACCAGCTGCTCCATGGGAGGACGATGAGGCAATACTTCTATAAAGATATACAGCCTTGGAAACCCAATGGGGGTCATGATGAGTCAGAACTGACTTAATAACAGTGGGTTTGGTTTTGGTTTTTATTCATTTTGGGCTCTGGGATCAAGCCTAAATCTCTGGGTGACTTGGTTTGTAAAGAATGTCTAGATAACTGAGAAATTTCCAAGATTAGATATATAACTATTATGCAAATATTTAATGCTGCTCAATTACCATATTTTTCTTGCCATGTACTTAATTTTGTCAAGAACTTTAATAATCAAAGTGAATGCACTTTAATAATTGAAGCAAATGTTTTAGTAATGTGCTCAATTCATTTACCCCATATGGCTATATCAAGACATGGATAACATCAAAATCAGTACCCTATATCCAGCCACTTTTTGAAATGGCAAGTGCTTTCTCTAGAACTAGATGCTCCACATGCAGTGGCCTTTTAGGAAGCTGGAACTTATTCTTGGAAAAGGTGCCCTGCTTCTGATTGCCTTTTTAGCAGGCAGGAACTTCTGGGACCAGGCATCCTGCTCCCAGCCACCTTTTGGGCCAGCAGAAACTTCTCCTGGGTCCAGCAGAATTTACCCTAAATAACTTCTGGGCCAAGAGGAATTCCTTCTGGGACCAGAAGCCCTGCTTCCAGCTGCTTTTTAAGATTGGCATGAACTCCTTCTGGAAATAGGTCCCCTGCTCTCTGCTGCCTGCAAGGTCAGCAGGAGCACTGTCCCTCCACTCCCACTAATTTTCTCTTTTTTTAAAAAATATTTTTCCCTCCTTTCTTTTCTTCTTTCTTCTTTCCCTTCAGTGAATCTTATTTTATTTACCTTTCCTTGCTTCTATTTTTCCTTTTTTCTTTCATTTTTTCTCTTGCATGTTCCAATTTTTCCATCCCCTTTTTCTTTCAGTTTTCTTACCTTTTTCTGTAAATTTTCTTTTTTTCCTGTCACTGTATTTTCTTCTACTCCCTGGATTTTTGCTCTTTTTTTAAATTTTCTTTCTTTCTTTCTTTTTTTTTTTTTTTAATTTTCCTCTTTATTTATTTATTTATTTTATTTTTGTAAGTGCTATTTGCTTGGACTGTTTGTATTCTGTGTTTTCTTGTTTTTATTTGTTTTGTTTTGCTTGCATTTTTTCCCATACAGCAGGATACAACTGTACCACAAACCACATCCATAACACCTGCAGCCCCACATACTGGGTGAGGACCACCACTTGCTTCTGCAGCAACTGACCAATGCCACATGGCAGTCAATACCAGCCCAACATGCCCTAAACTGCCCTATAGCAACTGTGAACAGAGAACTATGCATACATTGTTATACTCTATCAGACTCACCATGAAACAGGTGGTGAGTGAGTAAGTGCTGCCAACAGAGTAGCACACCAGCCCTGCTCACTCAGATAGATCAAGACAAAATAAAACAAAACAAAAAACAGTAAAAAAAAAAAAAAAAAAAAAAAACACCTGGGTCAATCACACCAACATACAATCACCAATTAAATACAAACAGAACAACGTCACAATGTCTGAGATAACTGAAAGTCCCATTTCCCATAAAAAAGAACATAAAGTAGTATAAACCAGAGGCTAAAATACAGAGTCAGATAAACATCCCTGCATAAGAAATGGCATTGAAACTACCTGAAAAGAATTCAAAAGAATTATATTTAGGTACATTCAACAGAGAGAGACAGATCAAGGAAAACACTGAAAAATTAAGGAAAACACAGACAACACTCTAGAAGAATTCAAGAAAACAGTACAGCAACAAATTGACAAAAAAAAAATAAAAATTCAGAAACCATATAAAAACAGTAAATATTAATCCAGAAGACTAACATTCAAAGGACAAAAGAGTAGAATTGAGTCAACAGAAGTCAGAGTAAGCAAAGTTGAAGACAAAGCTCTCAATATTGCTTTGTTAAGGGATCAATCAGAAAAAAAGAACAACAGGAAAAAATGAAGACTGCTGAAGATTTATGTGGGATACCATCAAGAGAAATAACTTACATGTGATCATAATTTCAGAACAGGAAGAGACCAATAAAACCACAGAGAAAATTGTCAAAGATTTGTTGGAAGAGAACATCCCCAATATGATAAAAGATGGAAAGATATGCATTCAAGCAGTTCAACAAACCCCAAAAGGATAGATCTCAAAGCAAATTCACCAAGATCTAGCATAATTAAAAATTCCAAAACCAAAGAGAAAGAAAAAATCCTGAAAGCAGATCAAGAAACAAGAAAATGTATCTGCAAAGGGTCACCCTAAGATTAATCTCTGATTTATCAGCAGAAACCATGAAAGCAAGAAGGCAATTCGAGGACACATAGAAAACTGTGAAAGAAAAAAATTACTAGCCAAGAATTATGTATCCAGCAAAATTATGCCTCAAATATCATCATGAAATTCAGCCACTTTCAGACAAACAGAAAATAAGGGAATTTGTAAAAATGTATCAACCTTCAAGATTTACTAAAGGGAGACATTCAGACAGAGAACTAACAACAGCAGAGAACAACCTGTGTTTAACACACATGACAACATAACCTTGAAACCAACCAATATGTAGGTGTACCCAAAGTAAAATAAACTTACATGACTGAAAACAGGAAACTAAAGACATTGATTTGTAAATGAAGACAATTACAAAGCAAAAAGAAGGAATAAATAATGCAGTTATAGAATATCCAAATGGAGAGGAAGTCTAGATGATTTTGAGATAGAATGGACTGTTTTAACTTTGGAAGAACAAAATAAATCACCGAGCAACCTCAAAGAAAATTAATAAAACTTCTCAGCAAAATATAACAAGAAAGTCGTAAAAGTTTTTTAAATACTATAACAAAAATAACAAAGGAAATGATAAAGAAAATTCATAAACAAAATTAGCTCAGCACAGAAAATTATATGGAACTAAGAAATCAGCAATACCACAAAGAAACACATAAGAAAATGAGAGTAACAAATTCTTATTTGTCAATAATTATACTGAATGTAAATGGATTAAATGCACCACTAAAGAGATGAAGAGTTGCAGACTGGAGAAGAAAACATGACCCATCTTTTTTCTGTCTCCAACAGACACATTTTAGATAAAAAGACAAAAATGGACTAAAATCAAAGGTTGGAAAAAATATATCAAGTAAATGACAATCAAGAAAGACTATCAGTGGCAATATTAATTTCTGGTAACATAGACTTTAAGACAAAAACCACCATAGAGACAAGGAAGAACATTATATAATGATAAAAGGAACAATTGAACTAGAGTATATAACCATAATAAATCTCTATGCACCCAATGAAAGGGCCCAAAAATACAGTAATCAAACTTAAAAGAATTGAAGAGAGAAATAGAAAACTCCACAATAACAAGACACTTCAATACATCACCTTTAATGAAGGATAGAACAATTACAAAGAAACTCAACCAAGACAAAGAAGAATTAAACAATACAATCCATCAATTTGCTCTTATAACACATACAGAACACTTGACCCAGCACAACACAATACAGATTCTTTTCCAGCACACATGGAATATTCTCCATTATGGACCATTTGTTAGGCCATAAAGCAAGCCTCAATACACTTTAAAACATCAAATTACTGCAAAGCATCTTCACAGATCATAATGCTATAAAATTAGAAATCAATAATAGAACAATCAAGGGGGGTAAAAAAAAAAAAAGCAAACACATGGAAACTGAATAATACCTTGCTTAAAACCATTAGGAAATAGAAGAAATAAAAACATGAAATTAGGAAATCCCTTTAACTAAATGGAAATAAAAACATCACATGAAAAATATTTGTTGCTGTTGTTGTTATGTGCCATCGAGTCGGACCCGACTCATAGCAATCCCTTCTTGGGTTTCTGAGATGGTACCACTATGGAAGTAGATTGCCCAACCTTCCTTCCAAGGAGTGGCTGGTGGGTTTGAACCACCAGCCTTCTGGTTAGCAGTTAAGTGCCTTAGGCACTATGCTACCAGCGCTCCTTCCACAGAAAAAGTTGTGGTTGGAGGGCAATTTATAGTAATAAACACACACATCAAAAAAGAAGCACCAAATCAGCATCTTAATTCAACATCTCCAACAATTAGAAAAAAAGGCAGAAAAAAAGCCTACAGTAACCAGAAGAAAAAAAATAAACATTAAGATTAAAGCAGAAATAAAGGAAACAGAAAGCAAAGAAAACAGAACAAAACAATACAAAGAAAGAATCATATACAAAAATGAACTGACATTGGATTGAAGAACTGAATATAAAACTTAAAACCATAAAGATTATCAATTAAAAAATAGGGACAAACTTAGGAGCCCATATTTAGGGCATATATGCAGTATTTAATATAACTAAAAATCCACAAACACTAGAAGACAAAATAGATCACTGAGACCTCCTAAAAAATTAGACACTTATGCACATCAAAAGATTTCACCAAAAGGGTAACAAAAGAACCCACCAGTTGGGAAATAATCTTTGGCAATGACATACTGTATTTATAGAAAACTTCAACATCTAATAACAAAAAGACAAATAATCCAATAAAAAATAGGAGGATGACATGAACAGACACCTCACCGAAGAAGACATTCAGGCAACTAACAAACACATGAAGAAATGTCCACAATCATTAGCCTTTAGTGAGATGCAAATCAAAATGACAATGAAAGATCAGCTTATCCCAGAACTAACAGCAAAGTTCAATAAAACCGAAAACAATAAACACTGGTGAGGGTGTGGAGAGACTGGAACCATTAT
Source organism: Orycteropus afer afer (assembly GCF_000298275.1). Lineage (NCBI taxonomy): Eukaryota > Metazoa > Chordata > Mammalia > Tubulidentata > Orycteropodidae > Orycteropus > Orycteropus afer. The sequence continues at coordinate 86,005 of NW_006922729.1, read as the reverse complement.
ACGATGCTGGAGCAGGGGAGATTCTAAAATAGTGATACCATTGTGGAAAATGGTATAGTGTTTTCTTAAAAAGCTGGAAATAGACATGCCATATGATCCATCAATTCCACCACTAGCTATATGTCCTAGAGAAATAAGAGTTGTGACACAAACATATTTGCACATTCATGTTCATCGCAGCATGATTCACAATAGCAAAAAGATGGAAACAATCTAAATGCCCATCAGTGGAGGATGAGATCAACAAGCTATGGTGCATGCACACAATGAAATACTACACAATGTAAAAGAGCAATAATGAATCTGTGAAATATCTCATAACATGGATGAACTTAGAGGTCACTATGCTGAGTGACATTAATCAATCCCAAAAGGACAAATATTGTATAAGGCCACTATTATAAAAAGTCAAGAGAAGGGTTTCAAAAAACAAGAAATATTCTTTGACAGTTATTAGAGGTTTGTTGTTAAGGGAGGATAAATAATGAACTAGAGAATAAACACATATTAACTTGGGTGAAGGAAAAGGCAATAAAATAAAATAAAAAATTCAGTCCTTGCCATTGAAAATTTGAAAACAATAATATAAAGAACCAACAAGACTGGAATTTGATTATCTGTAAACATCAATAAAATTGACAAACCATGGCAAATTTAACAAAACAAAAGAAGGAGAAGATGCAAAAACACAAAAAAAGAAATGAAATAGGTGACATCACAATAGAACAAACTGAAATAAAAAGCACAATAACAAAATACCATGAAGAACTATACTCCAAGAAATTTGAAAACCTAGAAGAAATAGACAGATTTCTAGTAACACAGTACTTACTTAAACTAACATAGACTGAGGTAGAAAATTTGAAAAGACCCATAACAAAAGAAGAAATTGAAGAGTTCATTAAAATGGTGTCAAAAATAATGTCCGGGCTTAGATGGCTTACTGGGAAATTCTATCAAACATTCAGAGAATTGCTGACACTAACTCTACTCATACTATTCCAGAATATAGAAAAGGAAGGAATACACACAAATTCATTTTATAAAGTGAGTATAACTTTGATACCAAATCCAGGCAGATACCACTAAAAAAGAAAATTATACATCAATATCTCTCAGGAACATAGATACAAAAATTCTCAAGAAAATACTAGTCAATAGACTCCAACAACATATCGAACATATAATACATCATGAGCAACTGCCATTCATGTCAGGTATGCAAGGATGGTTCAACCTTAGAAAAACAATCAACATCAATCACCACATAAATAAAACAAAGGAAAAGAACCACATGATCAAATCAACAATGTAGAAACATTATTTGTTGAAATCCAACACCTATTCCTGATAAAAACACTGAAAAAATAGGAATAGAAGGGAAATTGCTCAACATAATTAATGGCATATAAACAAAACCAATGGTCAACATTTTTCTTAATGGGAAGAGACTGAAAACATTCCCCTTATGAATGGATATCCTTTATCACAACTCCTATTCAATATTGATTTAGAAGTCCATGCCATACCCATAACATAAAAAAGGGAAGTAAAAGGCATCTAAATTGGCAAAGAAGAAGTGAAACTATCTCTATTTCCAGATGATATGTTCTTATACATAGAAAATCCCAAAGATTCAGCAACAAAATGATAAGAATTAATTGAAAGTTCTTGAAAATTGAAGAGAAATGGCATGACGTTAATCATCACAAAGAATGTTTCAAGATGTATCCTGAAGTACAATACTGTCAGTGATTGGATGATATTCACATATCTACAAAGAAGACCAGTTAATACTATTACTCAAATTTACACACCATTCCCTAAAGCCAAAGACAAGGAAATTGAAGATTTTTACCAACTTCTGCAGTTTGAAATTGACCAAACATGCAATCAAGATGTGCAGATTATTACTGGTGATTGGAATGCAAAAGTTGGAACAAAGAAGTATCACCAGTAGTTGGAAAATATGACCTTGGTGATAGAAATAACACTGGAGATAGCATGATAGAAATTTGCAAGACCAGCAACTTATTCATTGCAAATACATTTTTCAACAACACAAATGATGCCTATATACATGGACTTCTCCAGATGGAGTACATAGGAATCAGATAGACTACATCTGTGGAAAGAGGTCGATGGAGAAGTTCAACGCCTTCATTCAAAACAAGGCCAGAACTGACTGTGGAACAGACCATCAACTGTTCATATGCAAGTTCAAGTTGAAGCTGAAGACAATTAAAACAAGTCCACAAGAGCCAAAATATGACTTTGATTACCTCCCTCTTGAATTTAGAGACCATCTAATGAATAGCTTTGATGCATTGAGTGCCAATGACAAAAATTCAGAGGAATTATAGAATGACAGAAGAAAGCAAAAGGTCATTAAAAAGACAGGAAAGGAAGAAAAGACAAAACTGGATGTCAGAAGAGACTGAAAATTACCACTGAATGGAGAGTAGCTAAACAAATGGAAGAAATGACAAGATAAAAGAGTTGAGAAAAGATTTCAAAGAGCAGCTTGAGAAGACAAAGTCAATTATTATAATGAAATCTTTGAAGACCTGGAGTTAGAAAACCAAAAGGGAAGAATACATTCAGCATTCCGCAAGCTGAAAGAACAGAAGAATTTGGAAGACAGCTACTTGGCCAACTGACTGGAAGAGATCCATATTTGTACCCATTCCAAAGAAAGGTGATCCCACAGAATGTGGAAATTATAGAACAGTATTATTAATACTGCAGGTAAGTAAAATCTTTCTGAAGATAATTCAAAAATGGTAGCAGCAGTACATTGGCAGGGAAACTCCAGAACTGCAAGCTGGATTGAGAAGAGGGTGTAGAATGAAGGATATCATTGCTGATGTCAGATGGATCTTGGCTGAAAGCAAAGAATACCAGAAAGATGTTTCTTTTGTGTTTTAATGACTATGCAAAATCATTCGATTGTGTGGATCATAACAAATCAGGGATAACATTGAGAAGAAAGGGAATTTCAGAACACTTAATTGTACTCATGAGAAACCTGTACAAAGACCATGAGGCTGTCATTCAAATAGAACAAGGGGACATTACATGGCTTAAAATTAGGAAGGGAGAGTGTCAGTGTTGTATCCTTTAACCATACTTAATCTGTAAACTGAACAAATAATTTGAGAAGCTAGACTATATGAAGAAGAATGTTGCACCAGTATTGGAGGAAGACTCATTAACAACCTGCAATATGCAGATGACACAACTTTGCATGCTGAAAGTGAGGATGACTTGAAGCATTTAGTGATGAAGATTAAAGACTTCAGTCTGCAGTATGGGTTATATCTAAACATAAAGTAAAACAAAATTTCTTACAGCTGGACCAATAAGTAGCATCACAATAAATGGAGAAATGATGGAATTTGTTAAAGATTTCATATTACTTGCTTCCACTTTCAACACCAATGAAAACAATAGTCAAGAGATCAAAAGATGTATTGCACTGAGCAAATCTGTTGCAAAAGACCTCTTTAAAGTGCTGAAGAGCAAAGATGTCTCCTTGAAGCTAAAATAAGCCTAATCAAAGCCATGGCATTTTCAATCACCTCATATGCATGTGAGAGCTGGACAACAGACAAGGAAGACCAAAGAAGAGTTGATGCTTTTGAGTTGTGGTGTTGGTAAAGAATATTGAAAGTACCATGGACTGCCAGAAGACTGAAAAAATTTGTCCTGGAGGAAGTGCAGCCAGAATGGTCCTTGGAAGCAAGAAAGGCCAGACTTCGTCTCATCTACTTTGGTCATGTTGGCAGAAAGGACCAATCCCTGGAGAGGAATATCATCCTTGGCAAAGAGGAGGATCAGCAATGAAAGGGAAGGCCCTAAATGAGATGTATGGACACAATAGCTGCAATGATAGCCTCAGGTATAGCAAGGATTGTGAGCCTGCCACAGGACCAGGCAGTGTTTCATTCTGCTGTACATAAGGTCACCATGAGTCAGAGCCGACTCAATGGCACCTAACAACAACAACAGCAACAACAATCGAAAATATCAGCAAATTGGCAAGGTACAAGATCAACATGCAAAAGTCTGCTTGATTATTTTACACTAACTCAATTCTGAAAAGGAAATTAGGAAAGTAATACCATTTATAATAACCACCCAAAAGATGAAGTACTTTTAAACAATTTTAACCATGGACACAAAAGACCTATGCAAAGAAAAGTACAAAACACTATTATAAGAAACCAAAAAAGAACTACATAAATGGAAGAATATACTATGCTCAATGGTAGGAAGACTTAATATTGTGAAAAGGTCAAACTACTCAAAGCGGTCTACAGATATGAGGCAATCTCAATCCTGATACAATCATCTTTCTTTAAAGGGATCGAAAAACTAACCACTAACTTTTTATGTGAAGGAAAGAGAACCCAGATAAGTAAAGCACTACTAAAGAAAAAGAACAAGGTTGAAGCCTCACTCTCCCTCATCCCAAAACCTATTACATAGTTATAATAGTTAAAACAGCTTGGTAGTTGTACAACTACAGGCACAGAGACCAATGGGACAGGATTGAGAACCCAGAAGTAAATTCATCCACTTATGGACAGCTGATTTTTGACAAAGGGCCAGAACTTGTTAAATGGGGAAGAGATGGTCTCTTTAATAAATGGTGTTTGCAAAACTGGATATCCATTTTCAGAAAAATGAAAAAGAACTCATACTCAAATCATATACAAAAACGAACTTCAGTTGGATCAAGGACCTGTATGTAAAACCTGAAACTATAAAGACCATCAAAGAAAAATAGGGACAGACTTAGGGGCCCTAACTCAGAGCATAAATACAGTATCAAATACAACTGTTGTTGTTGTTGTTATTTGCCATTGAGTTGGACCCAACTCATAGCGACCCCTCCTTGGGTTTCTGAGGCAGTATCACTATGGAAGTAGATTGCCCAACCTTCCTTCTGAGGAGTGGCTGGTGAGTTTGAACCACAAGCCTTCTGGTTAGCAGTCAAGTGCCTTAGCTACTGTGCTACCAGAGCTCCTTCAAATACAATTAAAAATGCACAAAAAGCAGAAGACAAAATAATTGACTGGGACTTCCTAAAAATTAGAAACTTATACACATAAAAAGATTTCACAAAAAGAGTTAAAAGAAAACCCACAGACTGGGAAGAAAAAAAAATTGTCAGCATTTCAGACAATGAGTAATCTCTGAAATTTATAGGAAATTTCAACACCTTAACAACAAAGAGACAAATAATTCAATTAAAAAATAAACAGAGGACATGAACAGAAACTTCACCAAAGAAGACATTCAGGCAGTGAACAAAACACAAGAAAAAATGTGATCATTATCCATTACAGAGAGGTAAATCAAAACAAAAAGGAGGCATCTCACCCAGCACTAATAGTCAAGTTCATAAAAAGAGAAAACAATGAATGCTAGCAAGGATGTAAAGAGACTGAAACTTTCACATATTGCTGATGGGACTGTAAAATGGGCAAATTTTGGAAAACTGTATGGGAAGGGCTTCCTTTAAAAGTGGGAAATAGAAATATCACATGATCCAGCAATCGCACTACTATGTACATAACCTAGAGAAATAAGAGTCTTGACACAAATAGACATATGCATACCTATGTTCATCACAGCACCATTCACCACAGCAAAAAGCAACTTTAATGTCCACCAACAGAAGAATGGATCAACAACTATGGTACATAAACACAATGGAATACTTTGCAACAGTAAAGAAAAATGATGAATCTGCAAAACATCCCAAAACATGGATGAACTTAGAGGATACTATGCTGAGTGATATGGGAGCTCTGGTAGCATAGTGCCTAAGGCACTTGACTGCTAACCAGAAGGCTGGCGGTTCAAACCCACCAGCCACTCCTCGGAAGGAAGATGGGGCAATCTACTTCCGTAGTGATACTGCCTGGGAAACCCAAGAAGGGGTCGCTATGAGTCAGTTCCGACTCGACAGCACATAACAACAACAACATGCTGAGTGATATTATTCAATCACAAAATGACAAATATTGTATAAGGCCACTGTTGTAAAAAGTAAAGAAAAGGTTTTCACACACACACACACAAAAATTAATGATTACCAGGGGTGGGTGGGGTGTACTCCTTAAGGCATTTGGCTGCTAAAAAAAGGGTTAGTGGCTCAAGCCAACCACATGCTCCCCAGAAGAAAGATGAGGCAGCCTGCTTTCATATAGACTTACAGTCTTGAAAATTGAATGGGAGTTACTATGAGTTGGAATAAACTCAATGGCAGTGAGTTTTGTTATGGTTTGGCAGGGTGGGTGGAGGAGAGAGGGTAAACCACTAATGGGAGGATAGACACATATTAACTTGGGGGAAGGGAATTATTATTATTATTATTATTATTGAAAAAAGAAAATCATAGCCTGTCATCATTATAAATTAAAGGGAGAGACAGAGATGATGGAGAGAAGGAAAAAAATATTATGACAACAGCCTTATAGAGTAAATGATGTGAATCAAAATGATACAGATGGTCTGCAAAGTAAAGAACATAGGGTATACTCATTTTTAAATAATACACCAGTAGCATTTTTAAGCAATATTTTCAAGTAAAATCTTTTAACTGTAAGGATGTGACTAGATAATATGTGATAAATAAATGCAGTACAAAAAGTCTGTGATAAAATTATGTATTTTTTTACATTAACAATTGCACTTACTACTTTAAAAGTAGGAGTATTCTGTTTGGAAAGATATCTGAGAGTTGAAGCAAAATATATTGAGTATATTACTTGAATGATTCAAAAGTAAGTACATATACTGTATTCTCATTTTAGACATCCTGTACTACACCATGTGACACAGAGAATGAATCTGTGTAAACACATGATAATCATAATTTATCACATGATATGCATTATGTTCAGTTCTGTCATGTAATAATGTTGACTGAGTCTCATTATGCTAACTGAGCCACAACATTTTTAAATTTGGGGATAAAGCAATGAACATGAGGCAAAGTGCTTGACTTATAGATCTTTCAGCAATTTTCTAGGGAGGCAACATAATGTGTAATGAGATCTCTTTTTCATTTTTTTGCCAACCCTTGACCTGGAGGAATTATATATATTAAATATATATATATATATATATATATATATAAAACTACTAGCCAATATTGGAATGATTTAGTGAAATGCTTAATTTTCTTTAAACAATATCTTTCAACATTTTACAAAATGTATAAAGTATCTTTTCCTAGTTGCCCATATATTTACCATTATTTTTATTAGATTCAAATTGCCACCATTTTCCATATTAACTTTCTCAGTCTTTTCCTGGAGTGAAGATCTGCTTTTGACAAATTTTCTCAGTGTATTTTTGACTTAAAATGTCTTTATGTTGCTTTAAACGGGGAAAGATTTTTTTTTTACCATGTATAAGCTTCGCGGCAGACTTTCACACTCTCCCCTCAACCAGGATTCTAAGCATGTGTTTCTACTGTTTTCCTCCTAGTCAAAGTTTCTTAAAAGAAGTATTCTGTCATTCTTATATTTGTTGCTCACCCAAACATGTCTTTACTCCTGGCTCATTTTGAGGTGTTTTAATTATCATTGATTTTCAACAATTTTATATATTGTGCCTTGGCATTATTTTATATTTAGATTTCTATTACTTGGCTTTCAGTGAGTTTCTTGGACCTTAGATGGAGTTCTCATTAATTAACTCTAGAAAAACTCTGGCCATTATTTCTTCAAATATCCATTTTCTACTCTCCTGTAACTTCATTTACATGTATGATTGACTACTTAATATTATTATACTGGTTACTAATACTCTATTTTATTCAAGACTTTTTTTTCCGCCTCTCTGTGCTTCATGTTAGACAGCCTATTGCTATGACTGTATGTTCAATTTTTTTAACCTATTCTGATGTTCAATTTTTTTTTTAACCTATTCTGATATTAATCTCATTCAGTATATTTTCCATTTTGAACACTGTATCATGAACCTCTAGGAACTTTAATTTGGTCTCTTTTATATATTCCATTTATCTCTTTCTGATGCTCATCATTTTCTATCCTTTCTTGAACATGTACAGCATATTATAGTAGCTACTTTATTGCTCTTGTTTTGTGGCTATGTTTTCTACTGCTAATGGATCATATTTTCCTATTATCATTCCACCTTTCTGCCTTGTGACCTATATTGGGCTTTACTCATTTCTTTCTCTTCTTGAGAACACTATTTGTCCATTATTGAACACTAAATATAAATATAAATATAAATATAAATATGGAGCTCTGGTAGCATAGTGCCTAAGGAACTTGACTGCTAACCAGAAGGCTGGTGGTTCAAACCCACCAGCCACTCCTTGGAAAGAAGAT
>NW_006922729.1:61862-77307 GCF_000298275.1 Orycteropus afer afer | reverse complement strand
ATATATATATATATATAATTTCATATGTATATAGAGAGACAGCTATGCATAATTTTCTAATAATATAAGTTGAAATAACAAATAGTTCCCTGTTCTTCTTCTCAGAAGTAGTGGAAGTTTCTCCTTTTTTAAATGCATTTAGAAAGTTTATTCTTTCCTCTCCCATTGACTACACTCAATCCATAATAATGTGTAAAAAGTACCAAGTTCAGTGAACCTATTAACTTTTTTTCCTCAATGATAAGAAATACTTTATTCAAATTGGCCACATTTTTTCTTAGAGATATAGCAGAACACAGTATTAAAAACAGTCATAAAAACAAGATATATATGTTTATATACATATATATATTTATTTATTTATTTAATTGCAATTAAGGAAACCTTGGTGTAAATCATGTGAAAATATTGGTATCATTGAAAAAATTAATGTTGTAGAAAAGATATGATACAGATTCATGTAACAAAACCTTAAATTTAGAGAGACATGAGAGATTCATTACCCGTATTTTTTTGTTTATTACAAATCATTGTTAATTCAGCAGTTGCCCCTTTGAGAGTTCAATTACTTTGTTAAGTAAAACCATTTACTTTGGTTGTGTATTAAACATTCTGTGGGTGGAATGTGATAAACATAAACCAAACTTATGTATGTATCCTTCATTTTCTCACTACCATCTTATGAGAATGGATGGGTTCTGTCTGTCAATATGGAATCATATAAAATCAGTTATTTTCTCATATTTTATGATATTTTATGATTATACATATTAATATTAATGCAGTAATTTATATAGGGAAAGGTAAAAGATGCCTTTCAAAATAAGTAGTTCAGCACCAATTTCTATTAAAATAATAAATTATAGATGAGATCACTGAGATGAGCTCAATATTTATATTGTTCTTAGTATTAAATGGAACAAAATATTCTAGAATTACCTAAGTATAATGGTATTTACCCCTTCAGTAACTTGTTTTATGATGAATGTGAAAATAATGTTGTGCTAGGAAAAAGTAGGTGATTTAGTTAGTATTCTGGGATTTTGTTTTTTGCAAAAAGCACATGGAAATGACCAATGCATTATAAAACTATCTGAAAATGTAAGGTGGTGTTACTGTTATTACTACTCCTGTTCATTATTGTTGTTGTTAAGTGCCATGGAGTTGATTTTGCCTCATATTGACCCTCACAATCATTGTTATGTTTGAGTCCTTTGTTGCAGCCATTGTGTCAATCCATCTTGTTAAAGATCTTCCTCTTTTTCGTAGACCCCTCTACTTTATTAAGCATGATGTCCTTCTCTGGGGACTGGTCCAAAATATGTGAGACAAAGTGTTGCAATCCTTGCTTTTAAAGAGCATTCTGGCTGTCCTTATTCCAAGATAGATTTGTTTCTTTTTCTGGTAATCCATGGTATATTCAGTATTCTTGGCCAACAATATAATTCAAATGCATCAATTTTTCTTTGGTCTTCCTTATTCATTACGCAGCTTCAAATGTGTGCAAGGCAACAGAAAATACCATGGCTTGGGAATAGTGTTCCTTAGTCCTCAAAGTGCCATTTTTTTTTCTTTTAAATACTTTAAAGAGGTCTTTGCAGCAGATTTTCTGAAAGCAATACATTGAGTTTTTGACAGCTTCTTCCATGGGCACTTATTTTGGATTTGAGTAAAATTAAATCCTTGACAATGCAATATTTTCTCTGTTTATTATGAGGTTGCTTATGCTCTAGTCATGAGGATTTCTGTTTTCTTTATGTTGAGGTGTAGTCCATACTGAAGGCTACAGTGTTTGATCTATTTCACTAAGTCCTCTTCATTTTCAGCAGGCAAGGTTGTGTCATCCGCATTTCTCAGGTGGTTATTGACTCTTCCTGAAATCCTGATGCTGTGTTCTTCTTCATATAGTATAGCTCCCTGAATTATTTGCTTAGCACACACACTGAATAAATATGATGAAAGGGTATAACCCTGACACACACCTCTTCTGATTTTAAACCATGAAGTATTGTCTTGTTCTTTTGGAACAACTGACTCTTGGTGTATGTACAAGTTTGGCAATGAGCAGAGTTGTTTCAGAATTTTCATTCTTCACAATATTACATGTAATTTGCTATGGCTTATATAGTCTAATGACTTTAAAAAGTCAATAAAACACAGGTAAATATCTTTCTGATAGTCTGTTTTTAGGCAAGATCCATCATCAGTAACTGTATCACTTGTTCCATGTCCTTTCCAAATTCAGCTTGAATTTCTGGCAGTTCCCTGTTGATGTACTGCTGCAGTTGTTTTTAAATTATCTTCAGCAAAATTTTCTTGCATGCAATATTAATGACGTTGCTTGATAAATTCTGTTGGGTCACCTTTCTTTGCAATGTACACAAATATGAATTATCTTCCAGTCAATTGGTCACGATGCTTTCTTCCAAATTTCTTGGCATAGATAAGGGAGCACTTCTAGCATTGCATCCATTTGTTGATTCACTGACTCATATCAGTTGATATTCTCCCAATACTCAAAGCCTGGTTTTTCACCAATGCCTTCAGTGCAGCTTGAACTTCTTCCTTCAGTATCATCAGTTCATGGTCATATGCTACCTCCTGAAGTGGTTGAACATTGGCCAGTTTTTTATGGTACAATGACTGCATATTCCTTCCATCTCCTTTTGATGTTTCCTGTGTTGTTCAATATTTTTCCCATAGAACCCCTCAATATTGCAATATTGAGATTTGAAATTTTTCTTCAGTTCTTTCAGCTTGGCAAATGTCAAATATGTTCTTCTCATTTGATGTTCTAGGTCTTAGTACATTTCTTTATAATACTTACTTTGTCTTCTCAAGCCATCCTTTGAAATCTCTTCAACTCTGACTTCATCATTGTTTCCAATTGCTTTAGTTACTTTACATTCAAGAGCAAGTTTCAGAGTTGCTTCTGACATCTATTTTGCTCTTTTCTTTCCTTCTTTTGTTTTTAATGACATTTTTTATTTCTTCATATATGACATTTTGATGTCTTCCCACAACACTTCTGGTCTTTGGTCACTGATGTTCAATGTGTCAAATATATTCTTGAGATGGTCTCCAAATTCAGGTGGGAGATACTCAAGGTCATATTTTGGCTATTATGGACTCATTTTTATTTTCTTCAGTTTCAACTTAAACTTGCATATGAGCAACTGACAGTGTTGCATAGTTGGCCTCTTGCATTGTTCTGACTGATGATATCAAGCCTCTCCATTGCCTGTATCCACAGATGTTGTCAATTTGATTACTGTGTACTCCATCTGGTAAGGTCCACATGTATAATCACCATCATGCCATTTCAGGAGTCATTTCTATCACCAAGGTCATATATAATCAATGCCTCTTGATTGCATATTTGATCAATTTCAGAGCACAGAAGTTGGTAAAATTCTTCAATTTCTTCATCTTTGGCTTTTAGTGGTTGATGTGTAAATTTGAATAATAATTATATTTACAGGTCTTATTGTAGGCATATGTATATTTTCCTATCACTGACAGCATTTTACTTCAGGATAGAATTGAAATGTTCTTTCTGGTGATTAATGTGATGTCATTCCTTTTCAATTTGTCATTCCCATCATTGCAGACCATATGATTATCCAATTAAAAATGGCCAATACCAGCCCATTTCAGCTCACTACTGCCTAGACTATCTATCTTTATGTATTCCATTTCATTTTTTATGATGACTTTCAATTTTCCTAGATTCATACTTCATACATATCATGTTCCAATCATTAATGGATGTTTGCAGCTGTTTCTTCTCAAGTCATGACACATCAGCAAATAAAGATCTTGAAAGCTTTACTACATCCATGTCACTAAGATTGACTCTACTTTGATGAGGCAGCTCTTCTCAAGTCATATTTTGAGTATCTTCTAATCTTAGGGGCTCATCCTCTGGTACTATATCAGAAAACATGTCATTGTTATTCTTAGAGTTTTCAGTAGTCATTTTTATTCAACAGCAGATTGCCATATGCTTCTTCCTAGTTTGTCTTAGTCTGGAAGCTCCACTGAAACCTGTCCACCATGGGTCACCCTTTTGGTATTTGAAGTATCAGTGGCTTCTAGCAACACACAAGCCACTACAGTATAACATTCTGAGAGGCAAGTAGGTAGATATGTAGGTTTGGCAGAGCATATTTCTACATATGTATTTGTATGTGCTGTAATTATAGCCATGTATATAATAGAGTATACTGGGGGCAAAATTATGAAAGCCTCATCACCATAACTAAATATCTTGCAGTAATGAGTGAATGGGCTTGGGGGCTTTGGAACACAATCCTAGGGAACAGCTATGTCAACTGGCATAGTGTAATTCACAATGGCATGGTGAGTAGTGACCAGGGTGTTAAAAGCTAGTGAGCAACCACCTAAAGTGCAACTTTTGCTCTCTCCCTACCTGAAACAAAGAAGAGTGAAGAAAATCAAAGACACATTTCAACCAGAAGAATTAAGTAGTGTCTGGCTACCTCTATAGACCACCCTGAGAAGGATCACAAGAGAAAGTTTTGATTTGAGTAGGAGGGAAATGTGTTACAAAACTGAAAATAATATAAAAGTGCAAGCTTATTGGCCTGGTATTTAAAAATGTTATTGTTTGTCCTCTTTAAAAATATATCTATTTATTGTAAAAATAAAAAAAAAAAAAAGTGCAAAACATACAAGAAATATAGACCAGTAGAACAGAATTGCAAGTTAGAAATAAACCCATATACCAGAGTCAATTGATTTTTGACATGTGTACCAAATCCATTCAATGAGGAAAGAATCATCTCTTCAACAAATAGTGCTGGAATAACTGGATCTCCACATGCAAAAGCATGAAGTTGGATCCCCATTGCATGCGATATATAAAAATTAATCAAAATGTATCAATGACCTAAATATAAGAACTTAAAAAATGAAACTCTTAGAAGAAAACATAAAGTGTCAAGATCTTGTTTTTAAAAAGATTCTTAGATGTAACACCAAAAGCATGAGCAACAGAAGAAAAAGTAGATCAAGTGGACTTAATCAAAATGGAATACTTTTGTACATCAAAGATCTTTATCAAAAACGTGAAGAGACAACCTAAAGAATGGGAAAAAATACATTATAACTATTTATCTCATGAGGATGTAATACCCAGAATACATAAAGAACTCCTATAATTCATCAACAGAAAAACAAAGAGACAAAGAAAAAAGAAATGTCAAACAAGCACATGAAAATATGTTCAAAGTCATTAGTCATTACAGAAATTTAAAACCACTATGAGATAACATTTTAACCCCTTAATATAGATATTATCAAAAAATAGCAAATGACAAGTGTTGAGGAGGATGTGGAATAATTTGAATGTTTGCACACTTCTGAAGGGAATATAAAATGATGGAGAATATGTTGTCAGTTCATCACATGATTAAACATAGATTCCCATATGTCCCAACAATTCCATTCCTAAGTATATATCTAAAAGAATTGAAAGCAAGAGAAAAGAGGAAGATGCAAATAACATGAATATTAAATGAAAAGGGTGGCATCACAACAGAACCAGCTGATATAAAAAAGATAATAACAGAATATTATGAAGAACTCTATTCCAACAGATTCAAGAACCTAGAAGAGATAGACAAATTTCTAGAAACAGAAGACCTACCTAAACTAAGCCAGTCTGAGATAGAATACCTGAACAGACCCATAACAAAAGAAGAAATTGAGCAGGTCATAAAAAAGTCCCACCAAAAAAACAGTCCTGGCCCAGATAGCTTCACTGGAAAATTCCATCAAATGTTCAGAGAAGAGGTAATACCTGTACTACTCAAACTATTCCAAAACAAAAAAATGATGGGATACCCCGCCAAATTCATTCTACTAAGCAAGCATAACACTGATATCAAAACCAGGGAAAACACAAGTAAAAAGGAAAAGGGAGTCAGCCCCAGGGTTACAGGTGAGGAGAAACAACTCAGGGATGCCCGAAGTAGCAAGCGGGAAGAGCAGGAGAAAGGAGATTAAAAGCCAGGAAGCCAGAGAGAAGAGCAGTCAGCCGAAGGGATTAGGTGAGAAGAGGCAACTCAGGCCCGCCCAGAGTAGCAGGCTGGAAGAGCAGGAGAAAGGGGATAAAAAGCCAGGAACTGGGGCAGAGGAGCAGTCAGCCCCAGGGACAACTCAGGGACGCACAAAACAGCAAGGCAGAAGAGCAGGAGAAAGGGGATTAAAAACCAGGAAGCCAGACAGAGGTACAGTCAGCCACAGGGACCCAGGTGGGGGTGATATGAGAGGTTCAACAGCAAGACAAACTTGTCTGTCGGTTTGTCCTACTGTGGTGACATGTAGACTTGAGTTTTGAGGCTGAGCCTCTGGTGTTTAAAACCCAGTGAGATGCACCTGGTGCACAGGTAACAGCCCAGCTTATAGACTGAGACAGACTAGGAAGAAGGAAGAGGCCGTCCACTTCTCAAAGAATTGGCCAGGGAAAACCTTATGAATAGCAAAGAATATCCCTCATGAATATTGATGCAAAAATCTTCAACAAAATCCTAGACAATAGAATCCAAAACCATATAAAAAGTCATGACCAAGTGGGATTCATACCAGGTATGCAAGGATGGTTCAACATCAGAAAAACAATCAATATAATCCATCACATAAATAAAACAAAATAAAAGAAACATATGATCATATCAATTGGTACAGAAAACACATTTGGTAAAATCCAACACCCATTCCTGTTCAAAACTATCAGCAAAATAGGAATAGAAGGGAAAATCGTCAACATAATAAATGGTACATATGCAAAACCAAATGCCAACATTACTGCCAAAGGAGAAAGACTCAGGACATTCTCCTAGCTAATGCGAATGAGACAAGGATGTCCTCTACCACCACTTTTACTTACCATTTTATTGGAAGTCCTAGCCAGGGCAATAAGGCAAGAAAGAGAAATAAAGGACATCCAAATTGGCAAATTAGAAGTAAAGCTATCTGCATTTGCAGATGATATGATCCTATACAAGGAAAACCCAAGAGATTCAGCAAAAAAAAAAAAAAAAAAAATTATGGAACTAATAGAAAGGTTCAGTAAAGTGGCAGGATGCAGGTCAACATACAAAAATCAGTTAGATTTCTCTACATCAACAGAGACCTCTGAAAAAGTAATAAGGAAAACAATACCATTTACCACAGCTAGCCAAAAGACAAACCACTCATCTGTCACTTTTTCATACTGTCACAGCACATGTGTTACTGTGAGGCTGGAGTCTATACCACTGGTATTTCAAATACCAGCAGGGTCACCCAAAGTGGACAGGTTTCAGCAGAGCTTCAAGTCTAAGACAGATTCAGAAGAAAAAAGGGGCCATCCATTGCTCAAAGAATGGGCCAGTGAAAACCTTATGAAAAACGGTGAAACACTGTCTGATATATTACTAGAATACTTAAAGAATAGCCTTGAAATATTGTCCAATATAGTGCCAGAAGACAAGCCCTTCAGGTCAGAAGGCACTCAAAATAAGACTGGGGAAGAATTGTCTCCTCAAAGTAGAGTCAATCTTAATGACATGATGGGGTAAAGCTTTCGAGACCTGCATTTGCTTATGTGGCATGACATAAAATGGGAAGAAACAGCTACAAACATCCATTAATAATTGGAACATATAATGTACAAAATATGAATCTAGAAAAATTAGAAGTTGCAAAACTGAAATGGAACACATAAAGATTGATATCCTAGGCATTAGTGAGCTGAATTGGACTGGTGTTGGACATTTTGAATCAGACAACTGTATTATGTACCATGCCAGGAAAAACAAATTGAAGAGGAATGGTGTGGCATTTATCATCACAAAGAATGTTTCCAGATCTATCTTGAAGTGCAATGCTGCCAGTGATAGGAAAATATCCATATGCCTAAAAGGAAGACAAATTAATACTAATATTATTCAAATTTATGCATCAACCACCAAAACCAATGAGGAAATTGAAGATTTTTACTCACTTCTGCAGTCTGAAATTGACCAAACATACAATCAAGATGAGTTGATTTTCACTGGTGACTGGCGTGCAAAAGCTGGAAATTAAGAGGCATCACCAGTAGTCAGAAAATGTGGCCTTGGTGATAAAAGTAACATCAGAGATCGCATGATAGATTTTTGAAGAGCAATGATTTACTCATTGCAAATACATTTTTTCAACAACATAAATAGCGGCTATACATGTGAAATTTGTGAGATGGAATACAACTAAAACTGTGAAAAGAGGTGATGAAGATGCTCAATACCTTCATTCAAAACAAGGCCAGGAGCTGACTGTGGAACAGACCATCAACTACTCATATGCAAGTTGAAAACTGAAAAATGGTTGCAGCAATATATTGGCAGGGAACTTCCAGAAATGCAAGCTGAATTCAGAAGAGAATGTGAAGCGAAGGATATTATTGCCGATGTCACGTGGATCTTAGCTGAAAGTAAAGAATATCAGAAAGATGTTGATTTGTGTTTTACTGACTATGCAAAAGCATTCAATTGTGTGGATCATAAAAAAATTATGGATGACATTTAGAAGAATGGTAATTCCACAACACTTAGTTGTGCTCATGAGGAATCCATACAGAGACCAGGAGGCTGCCATTCAAAAAGAACAAGGGGATACGGAATAGTTTAAATTCAGGAAGGGAGTGTGTCAGGGTTGTATCCTTCTACTCTATTTGTTCAGTCTGTATAATGAGCAAATAATCTGAGAAACTGGATAATATGAAAAAGAATACAGCGTAAGGATTGGAGGAAGACTCATTAACAACCTGTAAAATGAAGACGGCATAACCTGGCTTGCTGAAAGTGAAGATGACTTGAAGCACTTACTGATGAAAATTAAAGATTAGAGTCTGTAGTCTGTGTGAAGAAGAACGTGGCATCAGGATTGGAAGAAGACTCATTAATAACCTGTGATATGCTGACAACACAACTTTCCTTGCTGAAAGTGAGGACGACTTGAAGCACTTGCTGAAGAAGATTGAAGACTACAATCTGCAGTATGGTTTACACCTCAGTATACATAAAACGAAAATCCTCACAACTGGACAGAGAAGCAGTATCATGATAAATGGAGAAAAGTTTGAAGTTGTCAAAGACTTCATATTACTTGGTTCTGTAATCAACATCAATGGAAACAGCAGTCAAGACGTCAGAAGATGTATTGTACTGGGAAAATCTGCTGCAAAAGACCTCTTTCAAGTTTTGAAGACCAAAGATATCTCCTTGAAGACTAAGGGTGTGCCTGACACAAGTCATAATATTTCAATCACCTCATATGCATGTGAGAGATGGAAAATGAATAAGGAAGACAGAAGAATCTATGCTTTTGAGCTGTGGTGCTGGCAAAGAATACTTAACGTACCATGAACTGCTAAAAGAACCAACATATCTGTCCTGTAAGAAGTGCAGCCAGAATGCTCCTTGGAGGAGAGAATGGCCAAACTTCATCTCACCTTCTTTGGTCATGTTGTCAGAAGGGACCATTCCCTGGACAAGGATATCATGATTGGTAGAGTGGGTCAACAAAAAAGGGGAAAGCTCTCACAACATGGATTGACACAGTGGCTTCAATGATGGGCTCAGGCACAAGAGTGATGGGGCTGGCACAGGACCAGGCAGTGTTTCATTCTGCAGTACATGTGGTTGCTATGAGTCAGAGACAACTCAATGGCATCTAACAACAACAAGAAGAATTACACAATCTGCAGTATGGATTATAGCTCAACATAAAGAAAATTAAAATCCTCACAACTGAACCAATAAGCAGTATCACAATAAATGGCAAAAATACTGACTTTTTCAAAGATTTCATATTGCTTAATTCCACAAACAACACCCATGGAAGCAGCAGTCAAGACATCAGACAACGCATTGCACTGGGCAAATCTGCTGCTAAAGACTTCTTTAGAGTGATGAAGAGCAAAAGTGTCTCTTTGAGGACCCAGGTGAACCTAACCCAAGCCCTGGTATTTTCAATAGCCTCAAATGAATGTGAAAACTTGGCAATGAAAAACGAAGAAGAGTTGATGCTTTTGATTTGTGGTATTGCCGAAGAATACTGAAGCACTATAAACTACCAGAAGAAGTAACAAATCTGTTCTGGAGGAAGTGCAGCCAGAATGCCAGACTTCATCTCACCTACTTTGGTCACATTTTCAGAAGGGACCATTCCCTGGAGAAGGATATCATGCTTGCTAAAGTGGAGGGTCAGCTAAAAAGGGGAAGGCCCTCAATGAGATGGATTGACACGGTGGCTGCAAAAATAGGCACAGGTATACCAAGCATATAACTCGATGGCATATAACAACAACAACAACAACATACCAAGCATTGTAAGGGTGATGCAGGACTGGGCAGTGTTTCATTCTGTTGTGAATAGGGTTGCTATGAGTGACTTGATGGAACCTAAAAACATCACCAAAAAGATAAAATACTTACCAGGGACACAAAAGACCCATACAAAGAAAACTACAAATCACAACTGCAAGAAACTACATAAATGGAAGAACATGCCATGTTCATGGATAGTAAGACTGCATATTGGGAAAATGCCAACACTACCCAAAGCAATCTACACATTTAATGCAATTCTGATCCAGATCCTATCAGTATTCTTTAAGGACATGGGAAAACCAATCACTCACTTCATATGGAAGGGAAAGAGACCTCAGATAAGCAAAACACTGCAGAAAAAGAAAGACAAAGTAGGAAGTCTCGCACTCCCTGATCTCAAAACCCACTATTCAGCCACAGAGGTCAAAACAGTAAGGTATCAGTCAGTACAATAACGGACAAATACACCAGTGTAACAGAATAAAGAACCCAGAAATAAACTCATCCATCTATGCACAGCTGATCTTTCACAACAGCACAAAACCATCAAATGGGGGAGAAATAGCCTCTTTAACAAATGGTGCTGGCAAAATTGGATATCCACTTGCAGAAAAATGAAACATGACCCATACCTCACCCCATACACAAAAATGAACTCAAGTTAGATCAAAGACTTAAACGTAAAGCCCCAAACCATGAAGTTCATCAAAGATAAAATAGTGGCAAATATAGGGGCTCTAATTTATGGCACAAATAGACTATCAAGCATAACCCAAAACGCACAAGCAATGGAAGAGAAACAAGATGACTCAGACCTTTTAAAACTTAAATTCTTACTTGCATGAAAAGTCTTCTCCAAAAGGGAAAACAGAGAACCTACAGACTGGGGAAAAAAAAAAAATTGGCTATGACATATCTGATAGGGGTTTATCTCCACTAAAGATATACTGGTAGCCAACAAACACATGAGGAAATATTCATGATCATTAGTCATTAGAGAGATGCAAATCAAAATAATGAGATATCATCTCACCCCAGCAATAATAGCAAAGTTCAAGAAGACAGAAAATAGCAAATGCTGGCAAGGTTCTGGAGAGATTGGAACTCTCATACACTGCTGGTGGGAATGTAAAATGGTACAGCCACTGTGGAAAACTGTATGGCGTTTCCTTAAAAAATTGAAAATAGAAATGCCATTTGATCCAGCAATTCCATTACTAAGAATATATCCTAAGAAGGTGATATCCAGGGCAAAAAAATAGACATATGTACACTGTTTTAGTTACTTTATGCCATTCTAACAGGAAATACCACAAATGGGTCGCTTTAACAAATAGGAGTTTACTCTCTTACAGTTTGGAGGTTAGAAGTTCAATTTCAAAGTGCCAGAATCTAGGGACTGGGTGAAAGCCCCTCAACCTTGGTCTTCAGCTCTGCCTCTTTCTCCCAGCCCACTTAAGTTGAAGGCTTTTTTCACTCAGGCAGCTACTGACTGCTGAGACTGACAAACCCAAGCTTGACAAGTAAAAAAGCAGGCCCAATATTACCAAACCATATGACAGACCATTGATTCAAGTCCAGTAAGAGTCCCAAGATCAGCAGACAAGGTGGCAGGCTACTGAATAACGACTTGGCTGCATGCAGGATTCAAGTGTGCCAAAAGCTGCAGACCATTCCTAAAGCTTCCCTTTATATACTGGGAGCAGACCACATTCTTAAGGCAGCTACTCATCTATTCACAGTAGATTCTACAATGGAGTTTATTATCAGTCTCATCATGGGGAAAAACTACATCCAGCTGTCCAGCCACTCAAAACCAGGCCTACTCAAGTTGACATATAACCTTAACTACCACACACACACCCATATTCACTGCAGCACAATTCACTATAGCAAAGAAATGGAAACAATCTAAGTGCCCACAAACAGATGAATAGATAACCAAACTTTGGTACATTCACACAAAGGAATATTATACAACAATGAAGAATCCACAAATCATATCACAACATGGATGAATTTGGAGTTCATATGCTGAGTGAAATAAGTCAATCACAGAAGGACAAATATTGCATGAGTCCATTATTGTAAAACGTCAAGGAAAGGTTTACATGGGGAAGGAAATTCACTTTGTTGGTTACCAGGAATGGGAGAGAAAGTGAGGGAAAATATCTGACAAGTTGGGAGTCACATGTTGATTTGGGTTAGAGAAGGGGCAGTATGGAAATAGTGTGTGACCAGCATGGTGACAATGGTGAAAGAGAGGACACAGAAACATGGAAAGAGGATATAGACAACAAAGGCAAATAATATTTCATGCACAATACTGCATTACCAGTGGCAGAAAACACTAGGCTATGAGTAAATGTATAGGCAAGTGAGAATATCAGGTGAGGGTAGGTGAAAAGGAATATACTCAAGACCAAGGATTGATTTGGCTGAAGACAGTCTTACATATGTATTTGTGCTACAAAATTATCCACATACATTACAGAAGTAACAGAGGACAAGGTTGGAGTAGCTTCTCAGAGACAACCAAACACCTTGAGGGAGAGAGTCACCAGACCTTCAGGCTCAGGACGATAGTCTAGTGGGAAATCATGTTCAATTGACACAACGTAGTATGTAAAACTCTTGCTCTACATCTTACTTTGATGAGTAGTAACTAGAGTCTTAAAAGCTTTTAAGTGGCCATCTAAGATGCAACTATTGGTCTCCTCTCATCTGGAGCAAAGAAGAGTGAAGAAAATCAAAGTCATTTGGAAACAATCCAAAGACATGATGGACCACAGTGATCTCAGCCTTCATGACCCTGAGACCAGAACTAGATGGTGCCCAGCTACCAATGCCAACCACTCAGAAAGTGATGTAAATTGGAGATGCTGGATAGAGTGGGAGGAAAAATGTGGAAGAAAATTCAAAAACACAAAAATGGCCACAATTTTCAGTCAGATAGAGACTGGTGAAGCCCCTGAGACTATGGCCCTGAGTTATCCTTTGGGCATGGAAATGGACTCACTTACATGGATTAGCTCTCATCCCAACAGTAGAAAGTCCTACAAGCAGAACACCTACCCTAGAGAGGTACACATTTTGATCAATCAACCATGAGACATCAGAAGGGCAGCATTCACATAGAGGGAAATCTGGACACAGCAACGCATAGATAAAAAGGGCACAGGGAAGTATAGTCACAGGGAGGAGAAAGGAGGAGAGCTTTTTTATGGTTTGGGGCTGTGAAATCAGATGTGCATGAACTGTTGAGAGTAAAACAAATCTGCTTTGTAAATATGTATCCAAATCACAATAACAAATTGGAAAAAAAAAAATTGAAAGCAAGGACTCAAATAGATACTGGAATACCAATATTTACTGCAATATTATTCACAAAAACCAAAAAGTGGAAGCAATGTTAGTGCCCATCAATAGATGAATGGATAAACAAAAGGTGGTATATGCATACAATGGAATATTTTCAGTCATAAAGAGAATTAAACTTCTGATACATGCTATATATATTCAGCTAGGGAAGAAAATCAGATTAAAAAAAAGACAAATATTCTATGACACCAGTCATATGAAATATGTAGAATAGATAAAAGCATAGAGACTGTGGTAGTTAAATTTATATGTCAACTTGGCTGGGCCTGGTTGAGTGTCTGGGTAGCTTGTGGTAGTTATTACCCATGATGAGACTGGCAATCAACTCCATGGTGGGATCTACCACAAGCAGCTGAGTACCTGCCTTTGGGATGTCTCTACTTCCTGTATATAAGGGGAAGCCTTGGGGATAGTCTCTAGCCCACGGCATGCTTGAACCCTGCATGTAGCTGTGTCGTTGTTCAGCAGCCTGCCATGCTCTGCCAACCTTGGGATTTTCAATGGACTTGAATTAATGGCCTGCTGTGTGGTTTGGTAACATTGGGACTGTGCCATTTTATTTGTTGATTTTGGACTTGTTAGCCTCAGCAGCCAGTAGCTGCCTGAGTGAAGAGATGCCTCTAGCTTTAGTGGGCTGGAGCAAGAGGCAGAGTTGAAGCCCAAGGTCAAGGAGCTTGACACAGCCCCTAGAGCCTGGCACTTTGAACTTGGACCTCTAGCCTCCAGAACTGTAAGAGAATAAACTCCTGTTCATTAAGGCCATCCCATTTGTGGTATATTCTTCTTAGGGCAGCACTAGGTAACCAGAACAGAGACCAAAGCAGATTAGTGGTTACAATGACTTGAGGTGAGAAGAAAATGAGAAGTTATGGTTTAAGGGGTACTGAGTTTCCATTTGTGGTGATAAAAGCAATTAGAAATTGATAGCAAATTTGATTGTACAACATGGTGAGTATAATTAATGTTACTGAATTACACACTTAAAAATGGTTAAAATGGAAAATTATTTGTTATGTGTACTTTACTATTTAAAAAAATGTAATGAAACATATCTTCAATATTTCAGAGTTTAGTTTCCATGTAGTATTATACCACCATGTAGTATTAACACAGACATAAAAATCTTACTTTAAGTTTTATAGATTTCTTTCACTTTTTCTTTATGGCATTTATTTTTATATTTTTTCCCCAACAGCTTCTGATTATTTCATGATCATAAAACAATTATGTATATGATTTCAAGACTCATACTTCCAAAATTTACTGAAGAAGGATTTATCCACTTGGAACCTTTGGGCATCTTTTTAAACCTGGTAAACTTTATTGCTATTAAAAATAGGTGAATATTTCCCTCTAATTTTAAACCCTGAAATCAATCATGAAATTGTTTGGGTCATCTATAAATGACATCCTATGCAAGTTATGGTGCATGAGAGCATTTTCTAGAAATAATTATTTCGGTTCAGAAAAATAATCCAGAAATTCTTTATCATGATAATGTATCAGATAGACTAGTACAATAATAATCTTATGTTTTAAAGTCACTGCTAACAATGTCAGTGAAAACTAATGCAAATTTTTGCAAACCACATGGAATTCTACAATGTTCCTTTAATGTTGTTTTCTGTACATGATAAAATATACAATAGAAGTCACATCAAGGGAAGTTTTTTTTTTTTTTTTTT
>NW_006922729.1:60561-61067 GCF_000298275.1 Orycteropus afer afer | reverse complement strand
TCCTTGGGTTCCTGAGGCAGTAACTCTACGGAAGTAGATTGCCCAATCTTCTTTCTGAGGAGTGGCTGGTGGGTTTGAACCACCAGCCTTCTGGTTAGCAGTCAAATGTCCTAGCCATAGAGACACACACACAAGAGGGATGTAACTCATGTCTTCATCAATAAAATAAACATAGTTTGTTATCAAATATTAAAAAACAGCCTTTAAAAATGTTTATTATTTTTCAGTATTTCTGTCTGATTTCCCAATGGCTTGTAATTAAATTAGTATTTTCTTTCTTAAAAAAATGTTGCCAGGGAGTTCTGGCAACATGGCGGACTAGGCAGAAAGACTGCACAGACCCTCTTCAACAAAGAAAAGGGACACCAATTAACACAGACACAGAAGATAATCTTGGACCCCTGAGCCTTCAAGGGAAGGATACAGAAGTGGACTAAACCCCAACTAGCAGAAGAATTTGCGTGAAAATACCAAAAAAGGAGACATACGGAGCTGTGGTCTGGCAG
>NW_006922729.1:58307-58841 GCF_000298275.1 Orycteropus afer afer | reverse complement strand
TCCTACTCTATCTCTTTTCTCTTACTGCCTCCTCCCTAGATATTGTGGGGTTATTTTTTTCTTCCCTTTTCATATTCGTGTTTTTGGCCTTTTAAAGTACTTCTTTAAGTATTTTCTCTCATTTATTGCCTTTCTTCTTCTTCTTCTTCTTTTTTCTCATTTTGGTGATTGTTCCTGTGTGTTTATGTGCTGTCTGTTTTTTGTCTTCTTGCTTTTACTTTTTGGATGGTTTTTTGATTGTTGCTTGTGTCTGAGTGGGAGAGAGTAACTGTGCCCATATGACCCAACCTCCTGGAACTCCACTTGCTCAGTGAGAGCCACCAATTCCTCCTGCACCAACTGGACAATGATACATGACCACCAGTAAGACCCTGATTCACCCTTAACTGCTCTTCACAAACATTTAACAGATACTTGTTCAGCCACTCTCATTCTCTATTATCTCTATCATACCCACCAGGAGGCAGGTGGCGAATGCATAAGTGCTGCCAACTAGTGAGTAGAGGAGCACAGTGCCCTGCTTACTCAGATACA
>NW_006922729.1:55150-56682 GCF_000298275.1 Orycteropus afer afer | reverse complement strand
GCATCACTCAAGAGATAGAGAGTTGCAGACTGGATAAGAAACCATAATCCATCAATATGCTGTCTACAACGGTCACATCTTAGAGACAAAGACAAAAATAGACTAAAAATCAAAGGTTGGAAAAAGATATATCAAGCAAATGGCAACAAAAAAAAAAAGAGCAGGAGTGGCATTATTAATTTCTGATAAAATTGATTTTAAGACAAAAACATAATAACCAAAAATCTCACTGCCGTTGAGTCAGACCTGACTCATAGCAACCCCCTCCTTGGGTTTCCAAGGTGGTGTCACTATGGAAGTAGATTGCCCAAGCTTCCTTACAAGAAGTGGCTGGTGGGTTTGAACCACCAGCCTTCTGGTTAGCAGTCAAATGCCTCAGTCACTATGCCACTAGAGCATGTTGTTGTTGTTGTTATGTGCCGTTGAGTTGGACCTGACTCATAGTGACCCCTCCTTGGGTTTCTAAGGCAGTTATCTCTATGGAAGTAGATTGCCCAACCTTCCTTCTGAGGAGTGGCTGTTGGCTTTGAACCACCAGCCATCTGGTTAGCAGTCAAATGCTCTAAGCACTATGCCACTAGAGCAAAAGAGACAATAAATAAATAAACAAACAAACAAACAAATAACTCACTGCCATTGTGTCATATCCGAATTATAGTGACCCTTCCCTGGGTTTCCGTGGCAGTATCACTAAGGAATTAGATTACCCAATCTTCTTTCAATGGAGCTGATGGTGGGTTTGAACTGCCAGCCTGTTGGTTAGCAGTCAAATTCCTTAGGCACTGTACCACTAGAGCTCCCAAAAGAGACAAGGAAGGACATTATAGAATAATTAAAGGATCAATCAAATAAGAGGATATAACTATTACAGCAGTCTATAGACCCAATGAAAGAACCCAAAAATATATAAATCAGACTTTAATAGAATTGGAAAGACAAATAGATGACTGCACAATCATAGTAGGTGACTTTAATACACCACTTTCAATGAAAGATAGAACAACTGGAAAGAAACTTAAAGAATATATAAAAGAATTAAACAATACAACCCACTAACTTGACCTTATAGACATCTACAGAGCACATCACCCAAGAACAGTACAATATACATTCTTTTCGAGTGCACAGGGAACATTCTCCATGATAGACCATGTGTTAGACCATAAAGCAAGCATTAATAAATTGAAAAACATTGAAATACTGCAAAGCATCTTCTCAGATCACAATTCTATAAAAGTAGAAATAAAGAATAGGAAGAACAACAGTAAAAGAGTAAACAAATGGAAACTGAACAACATCCTACTTAAGAATGATTGTAATAGAATAATGAATAATAAATAAATAGGAATAATAGAAGAAATAAAAAATGAAATTAAACAATTCCTTGAATCAAAGGAGAATGAAAATACAACATACCTAAACCTTTTGGACACAGCAAAAGCTGTGATCAGAGGACAATTTATAGAGTAATAAATGCACACATCAAAAAAGAAGAAAGAGCCAAAATTAACACCTTAAACCAACATCTCCAA
>NW_006922729.1:53202-54550 GCF_000298275.1 Orycteropus afer afer | reverse complement strand
AACCAGAAGGCTGGCGGTTCAAACCCACCAGCCACTCCTCGGAAGGAAGGTTGGGCATTCCTACTTCCGTAGTGATACTGCCTCGGAAACCCAAGGTGGGGTTGCTATGAGTTGAGGAAGACTCGATGGCAAATAACAACAACAACAACAGACCCTGGCACTTTGAACTCAGACTTAAAAACTCCAAATTATGAGAATAAACTCCTGTTTGTTAAGGCCATCCCATTTGTGGTATATTCCTGTCAGAGTGGCACTAGGTAACCAGAAGAGTTGTTTTTGTGAAATGATTATTAAAATTGGCAAACCACTGGAAAATTTAAGAAAGGAAAAGAGGGAGAGAATACAAATAACATGAATAAGAAATGAATTTGGTAACATCACAACAGAACCAAGTGAAAGAAAAAATAATATCAGGATACTATGTAGAACTGTACTCCAACAAATTTGAAAATCTAGAAGAAATGGACAGATTTCTAGAAATACACTACTTACTTAAACTAACTCAAGCTGAGGAGGAAAAGTTGAACAGACCCAAAACAAAAGAAGAAATTGAAGGGGTCATTAAAATATTATCAACAAAAAAAATCTTGGCCCAGTCAGTTTCACTTCCATAGTGATACCACCTCGGAAACCCAAGGAGGGGTTGCTATTAGTCTGATCCAAATATTCAGAAAAGAGCTGACACCAATCCAACTCGAACTATTCCAGAACATAGAAAAGGATGGAATCCTCCCAATTCATTTTATGAAGCAGGTATAACCTTGATACCCAAACCAAGCAGAGGCACCACTATAAAGGAAAACTACAGACCAATATCCCTTATGAATATAGACTCAAAAATCTTCAACAAAATCCTAGCCAACAGACTCCAACAACATCAAAAAAATAATTCACTAGGACCAATTGGGGTTGATATCAGGTATGCAAAAATGGTTCAACATTAGAAAAACTATCAACATCATCTATCACATAAATGAAACAAAGGAAAAGAACTACATGATCATATCAATCTATTCAGAAAATGCATTTGATAAAATCCAACACCCATTCCTGATCAAAACTCTCAACAAAATAGGAATAGAAAGGACATTCTTCCACATATTAAAGAGCATATATGCAAAACCAACAGTCAACATTTTTCTCAATGGAGAGAGACTGAACCCATTCCCCTTGTGAACAGGAAGCAGAGAAGGATGCCCTATATCACCACTTCTATTCAACATTGTATTGGAAGTCCTAGCCAGGGCAATAAGGCAAGAAAGGGAAATCAAAGGCATCCAAATTGGTAAGGAAGAAGTCAAACTATCCTTATTTGATGATGATATGATCCTATACATAGAAAACCCTA
>NW_006922729.1:35643-53027 GCF_000298275.1 Orycteropus afer afer | reverse complement strand
AAAAAAAAAAAAAAATTGGAAATAAATCTTACTAAGTTTGGCCAATCTACTTCCATAGTGATACCACCTTGGAAAACCAAGGAGGGGTTGCTATTAGTCGGATCTGACTGGACGGCAGTGAGTAGGGACACAAAAGACTAGTACAAAGTAAGCTACAAAAAACTACTTCAAGAAACCATAAGTGATCTACAAAAATAGAAAAACATACCATGCTTGTGGATAGGAAGATTGAACATTGTGAAAATGTCAATTCTACCCAAAGCAATCTATACATTCAGTGCAATTCCAATCCAGATCCCATCAACATTCTTGAAGGATATGGAAAAACCAGTCACTAACTTCATATGGAAAGGGAACAGACCTCGAATGAGCAAAGCACTATTGAAGAAGAAGAACAAAGTAGGACGTCTCACGCTGCTGGATCTCAAAACCTACTACACAACCACAGTAGTCAAAACTGCATGGTATTGGTACAACACATAGACCAGTGGAATAGAATGGAGAGCCCAGAAATAGATTCATCAACCTATGGTCAGCTGATCTTTAACAAAGAGCTGAAATCCATTAAACAGGGAAGAGATTGTCTTTTTAATAAATGGTGTTGGCAAAGTGCATAACCATTTGCAGAAAAATGAAACAAGATCTATACCTTACACCATACAAAAAAACTAATTCTATATGGAACAGAGACTTAAATGTGACACCTAAATGTATATAGTTCCTCAAGAAGAAATGAGGGGCAAATTTAGGAGCCCTAATATATAGCTAAATAGACTATCAAGCATAATCCAAAATGCACAAACATCAGAAGAGAAACTAGATGAATGAGACCTTCTAAAAATTAAATTTTTATGTACTTCCAAAGACATCTCCAAAAGAGTCAAAAGAGAACCTACAGATTGCCAGTGACATAACTGACAAGGGACTTACCTCTAAAATCTATAGAAAACTCTAGGACCTCAGCAACAAAAATACAACTAATCCAATTAAAAAATGGGCAGAAGACATGAACAAACACTTCACCAAAGAGGATACTCAGGCAACCAACAAACATGTGAAGAGATGTTCATGATCATTAGCCATTAGAGAGATGTAAATCAAGAGAATGAGATACTATCTTGCCCTAGTACTAGCAGCAAAGTTAACAAGACAGAAAATAACAAATGCTGGCAAGGATGTGGTGAGATTTGAACTCTCATACACTGCTGGTGAAACTGTTAAATGATACAACCACTATGGAAAGCAGTAGGGCTATTCCTAAAACAGTTAGTAACAGAAATACCATTTGACCTGGCAATTCCATTACTAGCTATATATCCTAAAAAAGTGAGAGCCAGAACATGAACAGATATGCACACCCATGTTCATCGCAGCATTATATACAATAGCAAAAGGATGGAAACAAGCTAGTTGCCCATCAATAAAAGAATGAATAACCAAACTATGGTACAAACACATAATGGAGTACTATGCAACCCTAAAGAATAACATAGAATTCGCAAAACTCTGCATAACGTGGTTGAACTTGGAGAACATTATGCTGCATGAAATAAGTCAATCACAGAAGGATAAATATAGTATTAGTTCACTATTGGAAAAAGTCAAGGAAAGGTTTCTACAGGAAGGAAATTTTCTTTGTTGGTTACCAGGAGTGGGAAGGGAGAGGAAGTAACACTGCTAGATAGATAGAGACAAGTATTGATTTGGGGGAGGAGAAGGGCAATGTACCAAATGTGAGTGATCAACACAGTGGCACTGAGGAAGAGGAAGACATAGAGAGGTGCATGGGAGGTACAGACAACAAAGATGAACAATTTTGGACATACACTACTGCATACAATACTGCATCATCAGTGATGACAAACATTGATCTAGGCATAGATAGATGGGTGGACAGGCTGAACAATTAGGTATGTCCATGCATGGGGGATGTGTGTCCATGACCATGTATAGAGTAGGCAGACAATATTTCTACGAGTGTATTGGTATGTTCTGTAAGAATTCCCAGGCATATAGTAGAGCTGACAAAGTCCAAGATTGTAGTCACTTCTTGGTCACATCTACTTACCCAGAGAGAGCAAGCAGTTGGACCTGTGTGCTTGGGACCATAGTCACAGGGGACATCAAGCTCAATTGGCATAACATACTACACAGAAACATTGTTCCACCTTCTATTTTTGCAAGTAGGGACTGGGGTCTTAAAAGCTTGCAAGTGGTCATCTAGATGGAACAATGGGTCTCCCCTCATCCAGAAAAATGAAGAATGAAGAAAACCAAACACACTTGCAAACAATTATTCCAAGTGACTGATATACTGTGCAGTCTCAGCCTATATGAATATGAGACCAGAAGAACCAGATTGTGCCCAGCTGCCACTGTCAACCACTTGGAGAGGGACCTATGCAGGAGATCCTGAACAGAGTGGGAGAATAATGTGGAACAAAACTCAAAATCATAAAAATAAATTAAAAAGGGACCAGGTTTCCCGGTGTGATGGAGCCTAGTGCAACCCCTGAGGCAATGAATCCTAGCTCCCCTTCAGTTCTGGAACTGAACCCACTCCTGTGGCTTCAAGCCAAACAAAAGACAGGCATATGAGCTGAACATTTACATTAGGTAGATACACTCCTTGGAGAGATCAATCATGGGAGGATAGAAGTGTTGTGTATGCACAGGGAGACAGCTCAGGGGGCAGGAGTGCATGGGAGGGAAGGACACAGGTAAAAGGTACCTATAGGGAAGAAGTGGGAAGTGAGCTGTTGGATTGTGGGAGATTATAGTCAACATCATGAGACAAAATGTATGTGAACTCCTGTATGGGAGATGAATTTGCTCTGTAAACTTTCATCAAAACAACAATAAAAAAAAAAAAAAAAAGACAAGAATGGAAGAAAAGACCAAAATGGATGCCAGCAGAGTCTCTGAAACTTTTCCTTGAACAGAGAGTATTAAAGCAAATGGAAGAAATGACAAGATTAAAGAGTGGAACAAAAGACTTCAAACAACAGCTTGAAAAGACAAAGTCAATTATTATAATGAAATGTACAAAGATCTGGAGTTAGAAAACCAAAAGGAAGAAAATGTTCAGCATTTTTCAAGCTCAAAGAACTGAAGAAAAAATTCAAGCCTTGAGTTGCAAATTGAAAGATTCTATGGGACAAATATTGAATGATGCAGAAAACATCAAAAGAAGATGGAAGGAATACACAGTCATTGTACCAAAAAGAATTGGTCAACGTTCATCCATTTCAGGAGGTGGCATGTGATTTAGAACCAATGGCACTGAAGGAAGAAGTTGAAGTGGCACTGGAGGAATTGGTGAAGAACAAGCCTCCAGGAACTGATGGAATGCCCACTGAGATGTTTCAACATGTGCTGTACTGGAGGTACTCATTCGTCTATGCCAAGAAATTTGGAAGATGGCTACATGGCCAATGGACTTGAAGAAATCCATATTTGTACCCATTCTAAAGAAAGGTGATCCCACAGAATGCAGAGATTATTAAACAATATCATTAATATCACATGCAAATAAAATCTTGTTGAAGATAATTCTAAAAAGGTTGCAGCAGTATATTGAAAGAGAACTTCCAGAAATGAAAGCTGGATTCCAAAGAGGATGTGGAATGAGGGATATCATTGCTGATGTCAGGTAGATCTTGGCTGAAAGCAAAGAATAACAGAAAGATGTTTACTTGTGTTTCATTGACTATGTAAAAGCATTTGATTGTGTGGATCATAACAAATTATGGATAACCTTGAGAAGAAAGGGAATTCCAGAACACTCAACTGTGCTCATGAGGAAACTGTACATAGACCAGGAGGTTGTCATTCAAACAGAACAAGGGGATAGTGCAGTTTAAAATCAGGAAGGGAGTACATCAGGGCTGTATTCTTTCACCACACTTATTCAATCTGTCTGCTGAGCAAATAATCTGAGAAGCTGGAATATATGAATATCATGGAATCAGTATCGGAGGGGACTCATTAACAACCTGCGATATGCAGAAGACACAACTTTGTTTGCTGAAAGTGAGGAGGACTTGAACAACCTATGATGAAGATTAAAAACTTCATTCAGTCTGCAGTATGGATTATTTCTCAACACAAAATGAAAATCCTCCCAACTGGACCAATAAGCAGCATCACAATAAATGGAGAAAAGACTGAAGTTGTCAAATATTTCATATTGTTTGTTTATACAATCAACACCAGTGGAAGCAGCAGTCAAAACATCAGATGATGCATTATACTGGGCAAATCTGCTGCAAAAGACCTTTTGAAGTGCTGAAGGGCAAAGATATCTCTTTGAAGACTAAGGTGTGTCTAACCCAAGCCATGGTATTTTCAATCACTTCATATGCATGTGAGAGCTGGACTATGAAAAAGGAAGACCAAAGAACAGTTAGTGCTTTTGAGTAGTGGTGCTGGCGAAGTATACTGAAAGTATCATAGATTGCCAGAAGAACTAACAAATCTGTCCTGGAAGAAGTGCAGCTGGAATGCTCCTTGGAAGCAAGAATGGCTAGACTTCGTCTCACCTACTTTGGTCATGTTGTCCAAAGGGACCATTCCCTGGAGAAGGATATCATGGGTGGTAAAGTGGAAGGTCAACAAAAAAGGGGAAGGCCCTCAAGGAGACGGATTGACACAGTGGCTGCAATGATGGGCTCAGGTGTAGCAAGGATTGTGAGGCTGGCCCAGGATCTAGTAGTGTTTTGTGCTATTGTACATAGGGTCGCTATGAGTCGGAACTGCCTCAACAGCAGCTAACAACAACAACAACAACAACAACAAAAGAACTAAAGTAAGGCAAAGACTAGGGAGTGAAGGAGACAGATCTCCTAAGGAGTCTGAAATGATAGCTTGTCATAAGCAGATGGACATGTCAGCAAATCAAAGGTGGTGTCAAGATTTTGGGGAGATTGGGTGAACAGTAGTATCACCAATTGTTGTAGGCATTGGAGGAGATAATATTGTTGATGGAAAAAGTGCATTTAGTTTGGGAAATAATGAATATTTGGTATGGGTGGGATATTGAGGTAGAAGTGTTTTGTAGGCAGCTAACTGTGTATATGTCTGAACCTTCTGGAAGATATCTGGATTGGAATTTGTGAATCATCAGTATGGAAGAAAGTGAAAAATATTTAAACAGATGGAACAAAGAGGCAGTTCATTTAAAAATGGGAAAATACATCAAAATTAGTATATCAGATTTATACAAAGTGTTCTTAAAGAGCGAATACAATGTGTCTCAAGTTAGAGCTAAAAACATAGGGAAGGGTTATGTATTTATTTAAAACTAATGTTAATAATAACTTTGGTACCCAACAAGCTTCTGTTTCTTAGTATGTGACATGAGAGTAATAATAGTATTTACCCCAAAGAGTTGTTTAGAACATTACATGGCATATATTAGGCACTTGATAAATGTAAGTTATTTGTTATTAATTATAATCAGTATGTAAGAATCGTAGCCAAAAATGGAACCCAGTTGAGAATCTGCATGTTTAACTATTCCCATGATGGTCAATAACATCAGGAAAACACCTATTTAAAAACTTAAACTCAGAACAGATGAGAAAACTTAAATTCAAAAGGAAGATAGAGAAAAGAGTTCTGAAAAATGATGTTACAGGTAGATCAAGGAACTAAGGATCATTTGTATTTGCTAATACTCTCTAAAAGGACATTGAGAAGGATAAATATCTTAAGAATAAATGTGAGGTAATAATGTGTAGACATGGAGTGTTGACTAATTTTTCAAGGACTTAGTTTGATTCAAGAAAGAAAACAAGATAGTATTAACTAAAGAGAATGTGAAGACAAATGGATATGTGTTTATAAGCATGTGCACATGTGTGTGCATGCCTGTGTACTCACCCTTCTGGGGATAAGGGAAGGAGACAAGGTTAGTGACAGGAGGAAGATAAGGAAAAAAGATCAAGTATCAAGAAAGAGTGAAAATTATCTCATAGAACTTGTTTTTGGAGGAATCCAAAAGGAATGGGACTGAGAGTACAGAAAATATATCTTTTCTTTTAACCTGGAGCTAGAAAAGTTATTCATTCAGAAGAAGAATAAACATGCAAGAATAGCCAGGGAAATCTAAAAAGAAGAATGCAGAGGTCCTTAGCCCTACCAGATATTAAGATACACTATACAGCCACTATAATTAAATAGTGGGTACTTTCACATGAATAGGTAGACATACCATTGTTTCATAGTAGGAAGTCTAGAAATAAACCTAACTGCATGCACAAAATTGGTATATGATAAAAGAAGCATATATCTTTTGGGGTATGTATTTTAATAAATGTCATTATTTAACCAACTATGAAAAATACATTGGAAAAATGAAAATTTGTTCCATCACTTACCCTATAGATTAAGATAAATTCCAAATAGATCAGATATTTAAGTGCAAAATATGATGCCAAACATTCCTGTCTAATCTTGGAGAGAAAAAACTACACTATGACTCAAACTTATAAGCATTAAAGGAAAAGATAGCAAAAATGATTATATTAAAAATATTTAATGGCAAAATAAAAAGGACAAGTGTAAACTGATAAAAAATATCTGCACTAATTCCATAGAACGGTGTTAATATCCTGAATATATAAGTAATTTGTAAAAATGATTAAAAAATAAGATGTTTATTAAAAATGTTTGGCTAGACATAAACAAGTCACTGAAAATGGTACTTAATCACATTAAAGATGCTTCATTTCACTGTAAAAGGTACACTGAGATACCCTTTTTCCCCAATTATACTGGCAAAATGTCCAAAAGTTTAACAAGATATTCCATCAGAAAGGTTTTGGGAAAACAAATTCTCTCATACTTCCCTGGTAGAAATGAAAAATGGCACAAATGAAAGGAGGAAATTTGGCCAAAAACAAAATTATATGTGTGTGTGTGTGTGTGTGTATATAGATAGGGAGAGAGAGAGAGAGACAAAGAGAGAGAGAGAGAGGTAGATACAGCCATGAGTCCAGTAATTTCTCTTCTACAAATACATCACAAAGATAAACTGTCCAAAAGATGAAAATATGCATGCATAAATCTACTTGCAGGATTATTTGTCATCATAAAAGACTGGAAACAACCCAAATATTTATCAAACCCCACTCTAAAGAAAGAGTAAAATTGCCCCATAGGGTTTCCAAGGCTGTAATCTTTGTGGAAACCAACTGCCTCAGTTTTTTCCTGCAGAGTGGCTGGTGGGTTCGAACTGCCAACCTTATGGTTAACAGCAGAATGTTTTAACTACTCAACTACTGGCCCTCCTTTCCACACTAAACCCAAACTAAAACCCAGTGCTATTGAGTCTATTCCGACTCATAGCAACTCCCATTGGGTTTCTAAGGTTGTAAACCTTTATGGAAGTAGATTGTCTCATCTTCCTGGTGGGAGCAGCTGGTGCATTTGAACTGCTGACCTTCTGGTTAGTAGCCAATTGTCTTACACTCTATGCCACCAGAGCCCCTTTTTGCACTTAAGTAAGACTCAATAAGTACCATATACACATTTTCTGAATAACCTACAGAATCTACTTAAAGGCACACTTAAAAACTGATCTCATTTGTAACCTGGGAATTGTCTGTTTAGCACAATAGAAATGCATAGTAAAATTAATCTGTTTAGGGATTGGAATAATTCCTCTTGGTGTGGTTATACCACCAACTGGGTGTAAATTTAGGCTCATTTTCATTTTCAGTATTTGGGGAATGCTTTTTCTAAAATTTAAATTTGTTTTGGATTTATTTTAAATAATCGTGATATGTCACTGTTGTTAGGTACTATTGAGTTGGTTTAGACTCTTAGAGGCCCTATGTAAAACAGAACAAAACATCGCCCATCCCACACCATCCTCACAATTGTTGCTATACTTGAGCCCATTGTTGCAGCCACTGTGTCAGTCCATCTCACTGAGGGTCTTCCTTTGTTTGCTGACCCTCTACTTTACCAACCATTATATCCTTCTCCAGAGAATGATCCCTTCTGACAACATGACCCAAGAAGGTGAGATGAAGTCTGGCCCTTCTGGCTTCCAAGGAGCACTCTGGCTGCTCTTCCTCCAGGACAGGTTTGTTATCTCTTGCGGTAGTCCATGATACTTTCAGTATACTTTGCCAACACAATTCAAAGGCATCAACTCCTCTTCAGTCTTCTTTATTCATTGTTGAACTTTCACATGAAAATGAGGCAACTGAAAATGTCATGGCTTGGGTAAGGCTCACCTTAGTCTTCAGAATAGGAGCGCTGGTGGCATAGTGCTTAAGGCATTTGACTGCTAACCAGAAGGCTGGCAGTTCAAACCCACCAGCCACTCCTCAGAAGGAAGACTGGGCAATCTATTTCCATAGTGATACTGCCTCCAAGACCCAAGGAGGGGTCACTATGGGTTGTATCCCACTTGATGGCAGTGAGTTGAGTCTTCAAAGTGAGATCTTTGCTTCTTAACACTAAAGAGCTTTTTTGCAGCAGATTTACTCAGTGCAATATGACATTTGATTTCTTGACTGCTGCTTCCATGGGTGTTGATTGTAGATCCAAGTAAAATGAAATCTCTGACAACTTCAAGCTTTTATTGTGATGTTGTTTACTGGTCCAGTAGTGACAACTTTCATTTTCTTTATGTTGAGGTGTAATCCATACTGTAGTCTTTGATCTTCATCAGTAAATGCTTCAAGTCCTCTTCACTTTCAGCAAGCAGGATTGTGTCATCTGCATATTGCACATTGTTACTAAGTCTTTCTTCCAATCTTGGTACTGTGTTCTTCTTCATATAGTCCAGCTTCTCAGATTATTTGCTCAGCAAACAGACAGAATAAGTACAGTGAAAGATACCTTGATGTACACCTTTCCTGATTTTAAAGCACACAGTATTACTTGTTCTTTCTTAACTACTGCCTCTTGATCTATGCACAGGTTCCCCAGGAGCACAACTAAGTTTTCTGGAGTTCACATTCTTCTCAATGTTATCCATAATGTTTTGTGATTCACAAAGTAAAAAGCTTTTGCATAGTCAATGAAACACAAGTAAACATGTTTCTGGTATTTTCTGTTTTCAGTCAAGTTATCTCTGACATCAGCAATGATATCACTTGTTCCACATCCTTTTCTGAATCCAGGTTGAATTTCTGGTGATTCTCTGTCTATGTACTGCTGCAACCATCTTTGAATGATTTTCAATAAAATTTTACTTGCATGTGATATTAATAACATTGTTGGACAATTTCCACATTTTGTTGGATCAACTTTCTTAGGAATGGGCGCAAATATTAATCTCCTGCAATTTTCCAGTGCTTCCTAGTACTACATAAAGGAGCTCTGGTGGTGTAGTGGTTAAATCATTTGCCTGCTAACCAAAAGGTTGGCAGTTAGAACCTACCAGCCACCCCATGGATGAAAGATGAGGCAGTCTGTTTTTGTAAATATTTATAGCCTTGGAAACCCTATGGGGCATTTCTACTCTGTCCTATAGGGTCATTGTGAGTCAGGATCAAGTGGATAGCAGTTGTTGCTTTTTTTTAAATCATAATATATTTAAATACATTATTTCCAACCTTTACCTGACATTCATTCCTCAGCCTACTCAAATCTGCTTTCACACATACCAGTAAATTTATACTGCCCTCACCAAAGTTGCCAATAACATATCACCAAACATTCAATACTATTGGATACTATAAATAGTTCCCTTATTTCTCTTCTATTTTTCTAGTTCAATGTTTCCCAATATTTCTCCACACCATGGAACACATAAAAATTATATTTATACAGCAGCATATTGGAGCAACCGAAAAAAAAAAAAAAAACAACTGATCTTGGTTAGAGGTGACCAGTTTGAGCGGTGGCTCTGACTATCCTAAGCCCCATCTAGACTTCTGACGACATAAGAGATTAGTTTCTTGATAAAATATGTAAGCAAATAACAAAAAATATGCTATGGAATATCTTTTGGGTAACTCAGTTCTAGACACTTCATTTCAGCTTCTTGATTTTTTTAAATTATTTTTCTTTTAATCCTCCAGAAATATGACTGTTTCTCAGTTCTTTGTAAGCATTCACCTGGAATGATTTCAGATACTCCTATGGTTTAATTAATATATATATGCTGATGACTCAAGTCTATATACATATCTAATTTCTTTTTCTTGAGAAATAGGCAGCAAAAACTTTTTTTTACTGAAAATCTTGTTAGAAGTCTTCTAGACACTCAAATGGCATTCATTATCTTCAATGAAAAGTATTTGTCATCTTTCATCTAAGCTAAGTGACTATCTCCATCATTCATTCAGTTCAAATTAGAGTCCCTAGAGTCATCTTTTGACTACTCTTTTCATGTCCTTCACTTTCCACATCCAATAGGTCAAAAGTAATCTGTTAATTCTTTGAAAGTAGGCCAGTTCCATTGAGGGAAAAATAAAATGACTTATGGTTAAATAATTATCATATATTATGTACAAAATGTCTTAAAAAGTTTTAAAACTGTAAAACACTATAAAATGTTGTTATTGTATGGAAAGAACAAGTGGTAGAGTGGAAACATAGAGGGATGTAAAGTCAAAGGTCTTAAGTACTAACTCAAACATATACTGGCTAGGTGACTCAGGGATGTTTTTTATATTTGAGGCATTGTTTTCGCACTAATTATACTATTTTTTCATGGATTCAATATGAAGTTACTGGGTTACTGTGTGCCAAGAATTCTGTAATTTTCTGGGGAAAGAAAGATGAGTACATCATCCCATTTTGCTCAAGGAGGGAAGGGAAACACATAAAACAATGGCTTCTATAAGGCCTGCATCATCAACAAAGGCAATGTTGTCCCCAGTGTGGGGAAAAAAATGGAGGGATTATCTTACTCTTTTTATGTATAAGGCATAGATATACACATAATACTTAAGCAGATATGCAGTATGGCCTTTAATTAATAACCACTTTATTATTCATTATCCTCTTTGTCCCTTACAACACACCTATGAGATAGGTACTGTTATTTCCATTTCATAGATGAGAAAATGTATGCCCAAATAAGTTCAGTAATTTGGAAAACATACTGACTGCCAATGGAGTAAGTTCCATGAGGCAGAAGTTTGTCTAAATAGGTTATTATTCTATTTCCAGTGCCTGGAACAGTGTCTGCTACTGAGAGGGCAGCCCATAATATCTGCTGAAGAATGAATTATTGTCAGCCACTAACTAATAAATTGAGAAGCTCAGGATCAGTATGATATATTATATTTCAGATCCTATTTTTATTGTTACTATAGCCTTATAGATGTTCAGAACATGGTTTTAGCATGGACTGATAGATCTATGGGTAGATAGATATAATGGAAAGATAGAGGAAGAAAGAAGGAGAGACAATGGTGGGGAATATTTGCTCTTATCTGTAAGAGTTAGTGTGAGATGTAAATGAACAAACTAAAAAAAAAAAAAAAGTCCAAAAGTCAGGATCCCTGATAGAGATATCATTAGTGATGATTCTCCCATGCAGCTAATTCATGCATTTTTGTGTCACTGAAAATCAAAGTGGTTATCTGCCACATTGTCTCCAAGACAAGCCTGGGCTTATAATGTTCAAGAAAAGCAGCCAGAATTGGATGAACACACATTTACTAAAACTTTTCAGAAAATAAAAAGCAGCTGGATAATAACTAAAAAAGTACACATAAATACAGGATTGCTGCAGTGTAAGTATAATCATACACTTAATGTCATTAAATGGGTCAATGTCCATTAATACATTTTAAAAATGAGGATTTTTTTTCTTTTGATTTACTTCTTAATGTAAGACCTTGTGTGGTTATGTAAGAATTACTGTTCACGGTTGAGGCTGTAATACATTTAATAACTGAAATACAATTATGGATTTCAATTACATATGGAATTCAGACTCAAATATATTTCAATTATATCTTCTTGAACAAGGTCATTAACCTCTGGGCTTCAAATTCTTGAAAGATAATATTATATAATTATGAAAGTGACATTTCAAGGAGTACATGAGAACACACATTAGGTGGAGAAGCACCTAGTATAGCTCTTGCAATAAAGCAGGCATTCAGGAAACATTTCCTTTCCTAGTTCAAACACAGGCAACTTCTCTTAAGCTCTAATTAATTCAATGATTAAAATTCATTCCTTATGTGTACCTCAAATTGAGACTTAGGAATGATAAAGATAAAATGGAAGTAAATGTGGAATCTATTTTATTTTATCATAAAATGTATTCTACTTTACCCCTAAGCTTCATAAAGCTGACACCATCTTAGCTTCAGGTTTAGACAAGTGATATAAAAAACAAAATGAAATACCTTTAATTCAACATTTGCTTTTCCTCTGGATTGACAAAAACTCCTTTCAAAAATAAAATTCATATAGTAATTAATATATTTTAAAGTTATCTTTGCATTATTTATTTAAGGTATGTCTAGAGGGTCTATACGGCAATAATGGATTGACATAGAAACAAAAATATTTACTGTGACAGATACGCAGTATATGAGATCAAGCACTACATGAATTTCAAAATTGGAGCTTTGGGAGAATTTGTTTCTGTGCCGAAAACAAATATATATTTAAAAGATTTTATAGAAACATTTTGTGTCATGTGTGGTTGGTAGATTTAGTTACTCATCAAAGACTCAAATTAATTATCTCAAGCACCAGAAGATATGTGAATGTCTGTGTCTCTGTGTGTAAGTGAGGATTTTGGGGCAGGAACACCTGGATTGAAATCCAAGTTCTGCTATTAAAATGTTACTTAGCAAGTTGCTTGACTTATGTTACCTTATCTCTACAACGAAAACAGATTGTTTGGCTCAAAGAGGTTTTTGTGAAAATTAAAAATGAAATAATACATGAAAATTGTTCAGTAACATACCCAAGATCTAAGTTTTTAAAACGGTTAATACTTTCTTTTATTATCATTATAATTCGAAGTATGAGATTAGCTGTGCAATCATTTCCTACACATTAACCTATAAAATAAAAATGTGATTTCTTAAATTACTAAATTAGATCCAATTATACAAGTAGTGGCAAGAAATCACAAATCCATATGATACAATATTTTTAAAGAGCATACCATATCCCACTGTAGAAAGACCCAAGTGTTTCATTCTATTTTTCACAAGTTCAG
This sequence comes from Orycteropus afer afer, assembly GCF_000298275.1. NCBI lineage: Eukaryota > Metazoa > Chordata > Mammalia > Tubulidentata > Orycteropodidae > Orycteropus > Orycteropus afer. Next base: position 39,868 of record NW_006922729.1, on the reverse strand, counting down.
CAAGCTCTTGTCTTTCTGACCTCCTGTAGAGGTTCAATCGCTGCTGGGTTATTTTCTCAGCTGTTTTACCAGTGTGTTTTGGACCTTTTCTGCTCAGTCGTCGGGCCCACTGCATGCTCTTTCTTCGCAGCAAGGGGTGGTCTGACTGGTCGCTGGATGTTGAGTTCCGGTGGCTGCTGCGGTGGTGACCTTGTTCTTTGATGTCTTTGGTGTCTTCCCACTCTTCTACAGTGATAGATATTTGAGACTTTAAAGAAGATGGATATTGATAATTAGATATTTTAGAAATAATTATAGCCTGGAGTTGAAATAATATTCATTTGCTAATATGATGGTATAATTATATATTCACTCATGAGATTTTCCATAGAAACAGCAAAATAACCATCATTGACTCTGATTAACTGTTACTAAAAATATTTTTAGAAAATATGTTTTTGAATTTACATGTGAACCAGAAAAAATAACTTTGCATTCTAGAATAGAGATTTTGATGAAAGGATTTAATTTGTATGCATAAGAATGTAATTTCAAGTGATACTTCTAGCATATGGTGATCTGAACCACACAAAATAAACTAAAAGATATTTATAATTTTACTCAAATAAAGTTCATGTAATGGACTTGTATAAATCTGTTACAAATACTACACATAGAATTTAAAGATTATGAAAATTGTTTTATTTTTGGAATTATGAATATTTGTCAATGATTTTAAAAATATTGCTCTTTCTATAGATTGAACTGGAATGAACTTTTTAAATGTGAATTTTCTTTTATTCCTTCATATGACCCAGAAGGGAAAAAAAGCACTTTTTAAACTCATGCATTCTTATCCATCACATAAAATGTTCTTCTGGTTAAAATTTAAATCATATTTTGAGAACAGTTCTAAGTATTCTAAGTAAAATATATTGTGAATGTTAGTGTATCACAAATGTGATACAGAATCACAACTAAAACTTAAATCAGGCTACTCTCCATAGGAGGGAAAACAATGAGAAAATTCATAGTGTGTATTTTGATTTACTCTCAGTATATTCTGAATTTTAAAGTAAGATGCTCTCCTTTGATTATGGAACAAACGGTTAATGAGTAAAAGCTTCCTGTTTCAAAACTGTTGGTTTTCATTCCAGGAAGTAACATAAAATGCAATACTGATCAAAGCAGAAAGTCTTACTTTCTAACATGCACATGCAAATGAACAGCTCCCTGAGTTCTGGTGTACCTAAGTGCAGCATTCATGAATCAGCTAACTGTTTCCCTTCTATGGATCAAAGTTTGAGTTTCAATTATAGCATGCATGTATTGCTGACTTTCAAAGTGATAGAATTTAAATTACCAATTTAAGTAAGGTCAGGAAGTAGATCCAATAAAATCCTTTAAAAGTGAATATAAATTATTGAGGCTCAGTCAGTCCCTTACACACAATTTCCATTGTCTAGCTACAAAATCATGTCACCCTTAAATTCAAGTATTCATCCATATTTCTGTTTCAAAACTGTACTGTATCAGAAGGTTTTTTAAAATGTTTAACTTTCATATGTTCATGGTAAGTGATATTTGATTAAAAGCTTTTAAAACCCAAGTGTTAGTTATCAGAAGTTAAGGTGAAAGCATTTTGATTTTTAATGCTGTGGTTTTGTAATAATGGATACCTTTATAATTCTTAACTCATTCAAGTCTTACCTCACTTGGCAACATTCTGAAAATCTCCTTTTGTGCAACTAAAATACACACACTCTTGAGTAATATCTTGCTTGGTAGTTTATTTATACTTTTTAGTAAACATGAAGACATGTTTATCATTCATATTTCAAGTATTTTCTCACAGGATTTTGTTAATCACAATCTTAAGTTTCTTTGAAGTGGACATTCTCTTCCTCTTTCTAGTCATAAGTCTCTGTGAGTATTAGTTTGATTTCCTACAAACAGGTTGAAATACCAATCTTGCCAGATTAAATACTCAGGATATTATATTGACATAATGACACTTAAAACTCAAGTCATAGAATCATGAGCTAATACATATTAAAGGAGGAAAATTTCTCTCTTCCATAAAAACCATGAAATACTATTTGTCTTTGTGAATATTTTTTCATACTTATATGTATTAGGCATTAGGTAAAACATACCTGATTGACACCAGAACTAGATGGTGGCCAGCTACTGTTGCCAACCACTCTGAAAGTGACCATAATAGGAGACCTGAATTGACTAGTAGAAAATGTGGAACAAATCTCAAAATAATAAAAAGGAGCAGATTTACTAGTCTGAAAGAGATTGGAGGAACCCACTAAGACTATGCCCCTTAGTCTACCCTTCAAGACTGGAACAGAACTCACTCTGGTGAGTCAACTTTCAGGTAAACAATAGACCTATGAGGTGGACAGTAACACCTTAGAGGCATCCACTCCTTAGAACAGTCAAGCATAAGAGATCAAAAGGGCAGAATTTGACCAGGGACAAATCTCAGAAGACAGGAATCAATAGGATATAAGTAAAAAGGGAACTGGTAACCACAGGGAGGAAATGGACAGAGTACTGTTACATTATGAGGATTTTAATCATCTTCGGAAGCTAAATGTGAATATGAACTGTTGAAAGGGAAAAAAAAAAATTGCTCTGTAAACTTTCACCCAAATATCAATAAACAGTTAAGACAAGAAAAGAAAAAGAAAGAAAGAAAGCAAACATGAACTGAAGCCTAGGCATATATTAACTAAACAATATTGAATGCCTTATTCATCAACATTTTAAACTCCTTCAGGAAGGGAATATTGGGACTTATCCATTAAAAAAAAATAGGACTCATAAGCATTTTTATAAAATAATTCCATAGCATAAGTAACATCCCTTTACACATTTCACTTTAAAAAAAAAAAAAAGAGAGAGAGAGAGAGAAAGAGAAAGGCTTGGGAATTAATTTTAAGACATCCAAATGGATGCATAAATTTTTCATTACATGTTTAGAATTTGCATGCTTTTCTCCTAACTGTTCCATATGACACACAAAAAAAAGTATACTGTATTTTTGATATACAAATTTAAATGCAGTTTCTGATGTTTCCTACCCTTGTCCCTACAACAAAACTGCATAACCTCTATGTAAAATAAGAATAATAATATCCATTATAGACAATTTGTATACATAGAAAACTTTTGTCAATGTTAAATTTCCACATACAAGGTTATACTATAATATATCCTGTTGTTGTTGTTGTTGTTTGCCGTCGAGTCGGTTGCCTTGGGTTTCCGAGGCAGTATCACTACGGAAGTAGGATTGCCCAACCTTCCTTCCGAGGAGTGGCTGGTGGGTTTGAACCGCCAGCCTTCTGGTGAGCAGTCAAGTGCCTTAGGCACTATGCTACCAGAGCTCCTATAATATATCCTAGTTAATATTATTATCCACAGGATCAACAGCATCAATGACAAACATTAGTTATTCTGTTCCTGATTGTTGAATGTGTGTGTGCACATGTGTATGTGTGTATTTTAAAAGGTCAAATTATAAATATACTTTCCATTCCATTCCTCTTCTGGTTGTAACTCTTTTGTGCTTAGCTGCTAACCAAAAGGTCAGTATTTCAAATGCACCGGACACCCCAGGGAAGAAAGATGTGCAGTCTGCTACCAGAAAGATATATAACCTTGTAAATCCTATGAGTCAGGACTCTATCCTATAGGGTCACTATGAGTTGGAATCGACAACGGCAATGAGTTTCATTTTGGATAATGATCTAGCCGCAATAGTGTAGTCCCAGAATACATAGCAGTGCCTTTGGAGTACGACCTTTCCTGAACTTGAAGTCAGAGTGATAGAGTGCTTAAAAGTAAGAGTTTTGGCTTCAGATGAACCTGAGTTTAAATATCAGTTTCACCACTTACCGGCTCCTGATTCTTGGGTATGTAATTTAACCTCTCTAAAATTATTCCCATTTCATGATCTTAAAAAAGGACATTGTAGTATTATTTTGCCCACAGATTTTCTTCTGAAGATTAAAGAGTAAAATAATTTAGTGACTGTCTCAGTAAAGGGTCAATAAATATTACTTAATAGTTTGGCTTGTGTGACATTGTATAAAAGGAATGTAAAAGGTAGAAAAGAAAAACAATGTCATTATGAGAGGCATACTAAAGAGAAACATGGGTGAAAAAAGAGGAATGACTCAATCATTTTGAATTTTTTTTTTTTTTTTTTTTTTTTTTTTTTTTATTTCCCTAT
>NW_006922729.1:21517-35543 GCF_000298275.1 Orycteropus afer afer | reverse complement strand
CACCAGCCACTCCTCGGAAGGAAGATGGGGCAATCTACTTCTGTAGTGATACTGCCTGGGAAACCCAAGGAGGGGTCGCTATGAGTCAGGTCCAACTCAACGGTACATAACAACAACAACATATTTCATAGAAGATCACGGTGCTATAAACAAATCTTCAGAGGAAAAGATTCCTTGATTTAAGTTAGGTGAACCTGAAGAAGAGAGGAAGTATTTAAAGTGAAAATGGAAGTTTACTATTATATACTGTTCTATGAATCATTCTGCACCATTTCTATGAGCAAATGTAGGATTCTAGTTTGCATTTTTTGTACTTTTATTCCCAAGAGCCTACTATAATCATTAACATGAAAATCAAGATTGAATGAAAACATTTGGGAGAATGAAAAAAAGACATTGGAAGATTTCATATGAAAAGCTTTCTGGGAACATGCTTACATAGTTCAGTGAGGAAATAAAAAGTTCATATAACAACTCAAAATTTTTAAATAGAAACAATATATTGCCATCTTCTGAAATATTATTTTCTAATTATTTATTACAATTACAATGGTTGGAAAAAGCTAAAATAATCTCTTCAAAAAGGTTAAAAAATAAAAATTAACTCAATGCTGTTGAGTCGGATCCGACTCATAGCAACTCCTCCTGGGGTTTCTGAGGTGGTATCTCTATGGAAGTAGATTGTCCAACCTTCCTCCTGAGGAGTGGCTGGTGGGTTTGAACCACCAGCCTTCTGGTTAGTAGTCAAGTGCCTTAGGCACTATGCTACCAGAGCTCTCTCAAAAAGATTAGTACTGAACAATTTATAAATGAGAAAAAAGTTTCTAAAGCCTAAAACAATTTGATTAGTTTAAGTATTTTCAGAGAGGTTGAAACTGTCAGATGCATAAAGTATATCAATGACTCTTTTTCACACTGTATATAATTTTTTTTTCAGAAACACATCCTCCCCACAGTGACTCAATTCCACTTCCCTTCATTTTTTTAATTGAACAGTTATTCATGCCATAAGTTATTGAGCAATTTGTGAAACAAAGTGGTATTTCAAGATAAATCCATTCACCCAGTAGTTTGAAAATGAGTGTTTATAATCTGAATTCATTGCTCCCTTAAGAATAGTTTTATGAGCTTTGTAATAGACTTAAACTGTGCTACTTGATTTATGATTCAAGACATTCAGAAGCATTGCTAAAGAAGAACACAGAAGAAAATAAAATCACAGAACATGTGCTCATTTAGGATCTTATAAAATATTCCTATCTAATGTTTTCCATTAAAGAAACTTAAAATTATAATTGAAAGATCATCTAAATTTAAATTCATATGCACCATGGCTAGGGACCCTGGGTTCTGTGGAAACTTATTTATTTTTTTTTAAAGAAAAAAATCTACACAAAGATGTTTCACCAATTTCCATAAAAGCTCACTTTAATATTCTCAGGTAGCTGGCTCTAAGCAGAGATAAAAGTAGCTAGTGGCATTATTTCTGTATGTATTGTAACACATTTCCAGATATAAGGAGGTAAGTACAGAATCTTATAATCTAAAAAAAAAACAACAACACTGAATTGTGAATCAAGTAACTAGGATATATTTCCAACCACATAAGGCCTATGCTTCATAATATTGAGGAAATCTATTGAGTCTCTTATAAAATAATGATAATTATATTTACCCTATTTTTGGTGAAAATATACATAGCAGATCATATACCACCTAAATAATTTCTACCTATACAATTCAAGTGGGAGCTCTGGTAGTGAAATTTATAATTTGATTGCACATTTCTCCCCATGTATCCTACCAGGATTCATCTATCGATCAAAACATTCAGTAATGGTTGCTGGGCATTCTGCTTACCTGGTGTTTATGACAAAGAGAAACTAATGTGACTCAGGTATACCAGAGAACTCAATCAATTTTAAAAAATACTGCCTATACTCTCAAGGTAGTTACCAAACATACTAAAAAGGACAAATAGGTAAGCCTCACCTTAGTCATTTGAACTATTACTTTGCCTAAATGTTCCATGGTTATAACACCCATTGTCCTAATATATCTCATAATAGGCATACACACTCATACACATGAGTAATAAACTAAACTTAAACTAAGTCTGTCTGTTACAAGTGGTTTAGCAGAATGCTCACTCCCAGTTAAAATAGTAAGACACAATATAAATTAAAACAGAGGAACGCTGATGGTGGAGTGCCTAAGGCATTTGACTGCTAACCAGAAGACCGGTGGTTCAAACCCACCAGCCACTCCTTGGAAGGAAGATTGGGCAATCTACTTCCATAGTGATACTGCCTCAGAAACCCAAGGAGGGATCACTATGAGTCGGATCCAACTCGAGGGCAGTGAGTTTGGTTTTGGACAAGAATTGAAACTCACTAGAAAAGAACTACGTAGAAAAGGGATGATTATCCTCACCGCTTCTTCTCTATTTAGTAGACAATTTAGCTTGTTTTAAAACCTGGAAAGAATTAATGGAGTTTCATAATGGGGTACCACAACCTTAATACCATAGTGCCACTCATTAAGGCCCCCATATCATCTTCACTTCCTATTCATAAGGAACCTCATTCTCCCTGTGCCAGCACACAGTCTTCTCAGTCAAAATCTTTACTGTATCCTACTTTTTCCAGGAACAGAGGTATGATGTTACATGAATGATATCCTCTTCCATGGAAATTCTTTGTACATACTCATTTGGGACATACAAACATTTGAAAAGGAAAAAGTATGTTATTGCCACCACATGAAGTGCAAAATCCCAGTACTTCACTAAAATTTCTGGACATTATTTGGTCAGCCAATGGTCAGCTCTGGTAGCGTAGTGCCTAATGCACTTGACTGCTAACCAGAAAGCTGGTGGTTCAAACCTATCAGCCACTCTTCAGAAGGAAGATGGGTCAATCTACTTCCGTAATGATACTGCTTCGGAAACCTGAGGAGGGGGTCGCTATGAATTGGGTCCGACTCAATGGCATGTAACAACAACAACACAAAGCGTTCCTTCATTCCTGGCACTGTCAAGGAACAACTGTTGACCCTATCAGTACTCACAATATGAAAACAAACCTAAAATCTTTTAGGATTTTAAGAGCTCTGGATGGAGCATATTCCTCACTTGCAAATTTTACTTAAGCTCATTTATACTGTTACTCACAAATTGTCCCATGTTTGAATGAGGCCCATAACAAAAGTCTCTAGAATGTCTCCAAATTGCAATTCAACAGATAAATCACATTAGTAATCTAACCAGACTCCTCCCTATAGAGGATTTAACAATCTCCTCTCATGCTTCTTGGTGGCTCTGAATCACTCATGGTGGCTAAATTGTCCATGGGTTTCTGGTTCAAGAAACTGTCCTCCTTGACCCCAGGTTATATTATCAGAGCAGCAGATAGTTGCTGGTCTCAAAATGGGCTCTTCTGGAATCAGAGACTCTCCCAAGCCTCATCATGTGACCCTCTATACAAGCTGCCCATTATGTCTTGGGTTATGAAAACAGTAACTCCAAGGTCAACACGGCCACTAAAGCCTCTAAGCTAATATGAAGATGGAGCTGAAACTTGGCCCTCTAGTATATCCCAGGACAGGATAGATGGCTTCTTTCCCCTCGGCTGTTTATCTAAAGGCTAGAGGAAGTCTTCTCCCAGATCACCTGACTAACTGAGAAGTCCATTGGGATAAAGTGAGTGAATAGCAAAAGGAGTCAATATATTAATAGATAGCAATATCACCATTACACATGATAGAGGTCACCAAAGACCTATTTCCATCTCTTAACCAGGATGTCTTTGATAAGGGATGGGATCCAAGGTAAGGCACATTTGGACAAACTTCAAGCAGTTATCTTATCTTAGGATATCTGGCCAATAGTAGGCCTCATCTATACATTTCTACAGACTTTTGGACCATTATATAGGGCCTGGATGTCTGACAGCAACAATTCCTTATCCAAGGTTGACCTCTATCAGGTAAAGAAATCTGGAAATATCTTGTTTCATAAATAGCCCCGAAATAAATCAAAGTCACACATGTCTCTACACATATTAAAACCACAATACAAGGTCTCATCAACACAATACAAGGTCTCATCAAGACACTGCTTATCCATTTTGGAGTTCCAGGCATCACTAATGGTGACCAAGGTGGACATTTCACTTTACCAAAGTACACAATACTGGGCTTCTGAACAAGGCATTCAAGTACTGATCACAGGCTATAGGTTTCATTGAGTACTATAAAGCGTTACTTAAACAAGTTCAAATTCATTAAAGGAAACAAAGTTCATTTCAGTCATCAGTCAAACAATGAAGGCGGATTGAAATAGATGATATTTGACTTCTGACAGCTTTCAAAAGCCATCAGTGTCCTTTCCCTTCTGCCTATGCAGCTAGACAAGTTGGTAAAAAAAAGTCAGTGAATCCTTCATTGGCACCAGTCAGAAATTCAAGCTACTTATGTATGGGCTTGTGCGCAGGAAACTTTAGTCCGCCTGCAGCTCTTAACCACAAAAAGCCAGGTCAGCTGCTCCTGTCTGATCTCTCATGCCATTCATTTTCAGGTCTTCTTGATGGCCCAGCTTGTTCTCAACTAAAATCTTCTTATACCCTGTGGGTGTGTGTGACGCATAACCAGTATTGATAACAAAACAAACAAACAGACAAAAAATTTCAAACCACTGCCTTGGAGTCTGATTGACTCAAAGCAACCCCTCCCTGGGTTTGAAGTTTGGCCAATTGTGCCTTACCTTGGATCCTATCCCTTATCACAGATGTCTTGGTTAAGAGACAGAAAGAGCTCTTCAGTGACCTCTATCATGTGTAATGGTGATTGCCCAACTTTCCTTCCAAGGAGTGGCTGGTGGTTTTGAACTGCCAGCGTTCCAGTTACCAGTCAAATAAATGCCTTAGGAACTACACCACCAGAGCTCTCAATCAGTCTTGATATTCAAACTAAAATTTGGGTGGGGTATCCATTCCGCACCAGTAGAATGACCAAAACACACCTCTTCTAAACCAATTAATCTATTTAACCATTAGTTCCTAGCATTGAAACATAGAAAATAATAAGGGAATGCATGTCTCAAGTTACTTGTTGTTATCAGGTGCTATTGAATCAGTTCTGACTCATAGTGCCCCTATGCGCAACAGAACAAAAACAGTCCAGTTCTGTGCCATCCTCTTGACGATTGTGATGTTTGAGCCCATTGTTGTAGTCACTGTGTAAATCTATCTCATTGAGGGTTTTCTTCTTTTTTATTGACCCTCTATTTTACCAAGCATGATGTCCTTCTCCAAGGAATGTTCCCTCTTGATAACATGCACAAAGTATGTGAGATGAAGTCTCGCTATCCTTGCTACTTAGTAGTTTTTAATCTATTGAGGAAACAAAATATTTTCCCAAAAACATTTGCCTAAGAATTAAGGGTAAAAAATGACTAAGTGCCAAAATTAGTAAAAGAGGTAGCAGAAATAAAACTGTACAAAGAAAGCATTCAGACAATTTGAGCAGGTTTAAAAGGATGGCCTTATGTTAAGAGGAATACTTGTAACTGAGTTCAATAAATTTATATTGGGTTCATGTGCAAAGCACTTCAAAATAATGAACCAGATAGGCATGGTTTAGAGGTAACAAGCTAATTTCAAGTTTTCATCTAATTTCCTCAGTTGGGAAGTAGTAAGGAAAAGAACAATGAGAAAGTACAAATATGGGAACATATGGAAAAACTGATTACCATGGATGGCTGTATTTTCATGGAATGAAAGGAGTGATGCATATCGAATAATTTTTGCTACCTTTTTGTCCCCTCTAACATGCATACCCTAAATAATGTCTCTACTACTAGTCTGTCAGTTTGTTATACTATGGTGGCATGCGTGTTGCTATGAGGCTGGAGGCTGTGATATTTCAAATACTTGCAGGAACACCCGTGGTGAACAAGTTTGTGGAGCTTTTGGACTAAGACAGACTCAGAAGAAGGAAGGGGCCATCCACTTCTCAAAGAATTGGCCAGTGAAAACCTTATGAATAGCAGTGAAACACTGATATATTACTGGAAAATGTTATGAATAGTCCTGAAACATTGTCCGATATAGTGCTAGAAGATGAGTCCCTCAGGTCATAAGGCACTCAAAATACAACGGGGGAAGAGCTGTCTCCTCAGAGGAGAGACAATATTAATGATATGGATAAAGTAAAGCTCTCAGGGCCTTCATTTGCTGACGTGTCATGATTCAAAATGAGAAGAAACAGCTGTAAAAATCCACTAATAACTGGAATACAGAATGTAAGAAGTATGAATCTGGGAAAATTGCATGTTGTCAAAAATGAAATGGAACACATGAAGATCAATATATGAGGCATTAGTGAGCTAAAATGGACTAGCTTTGCCCATTTTGAATTAGACAACCATATGATCTACTATGTCAGGAATGATAGATGGAAAAGGAATGGTAAGGCATTCATCATCACAAAGAATGTCTCAAGATCTATCCTAAAGTACAGTGTTGTTGGTGATAAGATAATATTCATACACCTACCAGGAATACCAGTTAATATAACTATTATTCAAATTTACGCACCAACTACCACAGCCAAAGATGAGAAATTGAAGATTACAGACTTCTGCAGTCTGCAATTGACCAAACATGCAAAGAAGATGTGTTAATTAATAATGATGATTGGAATGCAAAAGTTAGAAACAAAGAAGAATCACCGGAAGTTGTAAAATATGGCCTTGGTGATAGAAATGGTACTGGATATTGTATAATAGAATTTTGCAAAAGCAAGGACTTATTCATTGCAAATACCTTTTTTTTGGTTAACATAAATGGTGGCTACACATGTGGTCTTCACCAGATGGAGTACACAGGAATAAGGTAGACTACTGCTGTGGAAAGAGGTGATGGAGAAGCTCAATATCTTCAACCCAAACAAGGTCAGGAGCTGATGGTGGAACAGACCATCAACTGCTCATATGTAACTTCAAGTTGAAGCTGAAGACAACTAAAACAAGACCATGAGAGCCAAAATATTACCTTGATTACATCCTTCCTGATTTTAGAGACCATCTGAAGAATAGATTGGATGCATTGAACACCAATGATCCAAAACCAAAGGAACTGTGGGATGACATCAAGAACATCATCCATGAAGAAAACAAAAGGCCCTTGAAAAGACAAGAAAGGAAGAAAAGACCTAAATGGATGTCAGAAGAGGATCTTAAGTTTGCTCTTGAACAAACAGTAGCCAAAGCAAATGGAAGAAATGACAAGGTAAAAGAGCTGAACAGAAGATTTCAAAAAGCAGTTTGAGAAGACAAAGTCAATTATTATAATGAAATGTGCAAAGACCTGGAGTTAGAAAACCAAAAGGGAAGAACACATCCAGGATTCCTCAAGGTGAAAGAACTGAGAAAAAAATTCAAGCCTTGAGTTTCAATATTGAAAGATTCCATGGGTAAAATATTGAATGATTCAGGAAATATCAAAAGAAGAGGGAAGGAATACACAGAGTCACTGTACCAAAAAGAATTGGTCAATGTTCTTCCATTTCAGGAGCTGGCATATGATCAGGAACCAATTGTATCGAAGGAAGAATTCAAAGTGGTACTGGAGGAATTGGCAAAGAACAACGTTCCAGGAATTGACAAAATGCCCATTTAGATGTTTCAACAAATGGACACTGCACTGTAGGCACTCACTCGGTTATGCCAAGAGATATGGAAGACAGCTACCTGGCCAACTGACTGGAAGAGATTCATATTTGTACTCATTCCAAAGAAAGGTTATCCCACAGAATGTGGAAATTATTGAGCAATATCATTAATATCACACACAAGTAAAATCTTGCTGAAAACCAAAAGCCAAATTTACTGCTGTCGAGTCAGATCTGACACAGCAACCCCTCCTTGGGTTTCCAAGGCAGTATTACTATGGAAGTAGATTGCCCAACCTTCCTTCTGAGGAGCGGCTGGTGGGTTTGAACTGCAGTCAAATGCCTTAGGGACTATGCCACCAAAGCTTCTAAAAATCTTTCTGAAGATAATTAAAAAATGGTTGCAGCAGTATATTGGCAGAGAACTTTCAGAACTACAAGCTGGATTCAGAAGAGGATGTGGAGTGAGGGATATCATTACTGATGTCAGATGGATCTTGGCTGAAAGCAAAGCATATCAGAAAGATGTTCACTTGTGTTTTATTGACTATGCAAAATGATTTGATTATGTGGATCATACTAAATTATGGGTAACATTGAGAAGAATGGGAATTCCAGAACACTTAAATGTGCTCATGTGAAATCTGTACATAGATCAGGAGGTTGTTGTTCAAACAGAACAAGGAGACACTGCATGGTTTAAAATCAGAAAGGGAGGGTGGTAGGGTTGTATCCTTTCACCATAGTTATTCTATCTGCATGGTGAGCAAATAATACAAGAAGGGGACTCTTATGAATAAAACCACAGCATCAGAATTGGAGGAAGACTCATTAACAACCTGCGATGTGAAGCTGGCACAACCTTGCTAGCTGAAAGTGAAGATGACTTGAAGCACTTACTGATGAAGATTAAAGACTACAGTCTGCAGTATGGTTTACATCTTAACATAAAGAAAACAAAAATCCTTTCAACTGGACCAATAAGCAGCATCATGATAAATTGAGAAAAGATTGAATTTGTCAAAGATCTCATATTACTTGACACCACAATCAACATGCATGGAAGCAGCAGTCAAGAAATCAAACGATAGAAGAATCTTCTCCAAAAGACCTCTCTAAAATCCTGAAGAGCAAAGATGTCTGTTTGAAGACTAAGATGCACTTCATATACATGGGAAAGCTGGACAATGAATAAGGAAGACAGAAGAGAAGTTGATGCTTTTGAGTTGTAGTGTTGGCAAAGAATACTGATAGTCCCATGGATGGCCAAAAGAGCTAATAAATCTGTCCTGGAAGAAGTACAGCCAGAATGCTCCTTGGAAGCGAGAATGGTCAGGCTTCATCTCACCTACTTTGGTCACATTGTGAGAAGGGACCATTCCCTGGAGAAAAATGCTTGGTAAAGTGGAAGGTCAGTGAAAAAGGGGAAGATCCTCAACGAGACTGATTGACAGTGGCTGCAACGACGGGCTCAGGTATAGCAAGGATTGTGAGGCTGGTACAAGACCAGGCAGTGTTTTGTTCTGTTGTACATAGGGTCTGTATGAGTCAGAGATGATTCAGTGACATGTAACAACAGCAAATAATGTCTATTGTTATAGAGACACTGAGTATTACAAGAAGTAAGAAAAGCTCATTTAAGTACATAGCCTTGTCTATGATGTAAGGTTTTTAATATCCATCTTTCTTTCATATAAGTATAGTACAGAAGTTACTGTTGACTCTGAGAATATTAATTTGTCACTTTCTGAAATATTAATTTGCAATATTTAAGATTCTTCTATAAAATACTCAGAACTCTTGAGTTGTGGTATCCATAAATATATTTCAAGCATTGATTAAAATTGGCATAAATAAGACATATTACTATATCTTCTGTCACTTATGGGCGGTCTGGTGGCATAGTGCCTAAGGCATTTGACTGCTAACCAGAATGCTGGCGGTTCAAACCCACCAGCTACTCCTCGAAGGAAGGTTGGACAATCTACTTCCATAGTGATACTGCCTCAGAAACCCAAGGAGGGGTCGCTATGAGTCAGATCTGACTCGACGGCAATAAGCTTGGTTTTGTTTTTTTGGTTTAAACCACTTATGTCTCTTATGTCACAATTGTTCAGTTGTTTTTCTTATTAAATCATATAAATCCACTTCTGTCACTTGGCAGAAATGGAATATTTTTATCTTTTCTGAAGATATAGCATTTCTTTTCTCCTCAATAATGAGGAGATGAGGTCTTCTTCATGTATTAAAGATGAAGTACTATGATCAGTATCAGAATTGTTACTATTGTACCTTTTGCTATAACTTCTTGTAGGTCTCAAGATATTTCTTTGCCTATCTAATAGTTGATACTAATCATACAGTCCCAAGGTACTGTTGTGTGTCAGATAGGATGGAATTAAAATCTGGCCCAAATCAAGCTTGAGTTCATTAGTACTAATTTTTGATTTACAAAGAAACTAAAAAGTGGTTTTCCATAACCAAATGATTGGTTTCATGCCTGGAAATAACCAAATGCTAGGACATCTTTTCTCTTCACATACAATAAATGCTCATTTCTGGTACATACCAACCCACTGCCATCTAGCGGGTTCCAACTCATAGTAACTTCCATTGTGTTTCCAAGGCAGTAAACCTTTTCAGGAGTAGACTGCCCCATCCTCCTTCCACAGAGAGGCTAGTGGGTTTGAACTGCCAACCATCTATTTAGCAGTCAAATGCCTTAGGCACTGTGCCGACATATGTGTGTATAAATAGTATTATTCAGCTGAGTATATTTAGACTCCCACATTGACTTATGAACAAAAAAAATAATGAGCAATGTGTATGCATACAAGTCCAGTATATCCACAGACAGTCAAAACAGTTTACATTATTAGAATCTTTTAGTTTCATCGACAGGTCTGTCACCTTCAGATTACAGTATTCACTTATCATTTCCCAGAATTATAGAAGCACTTAGACTAAGGTAATGGTTTCATTCCATCACCTCTAGCATATAACAGTCAAGGAGAAAGGATATAAGCATAAATTTTGAAAACTTATCCCAGTTATTTTAATATGATCACAGTACCTCCCTTACCAAGCTCCAAACATTTTACACACATACAGACACACACACAAAATCCCCTCCATTTTAGAATTTGAGAATGACTTTCCTAAACCATGAAAGTTATGGATAAATGAGCCTGTGGAAAGAAAGATTCCATGACAATCTCTTAATTAAAAAACAGATGCAATGATACAAGATTTCATAGCTTTGAAAATTCATATTATTATAAAGAATCTACATGAAACAGTAATATTTACTCAAGTTTACTTCTGCTCACAGAAACCACTCCCTTACAAAAACCTGGGTAACATACAAAATTTAGACTCCCAAATTCGACATGGAACTGTGACTAAACGTTTAAGTTCCTTACATGGCAGTGCAAAGTGGAAGAATTATCTACATGCAATTCAAGATATTAAGTGGACAGAAAAGCGTGGCTATATTGTTAAATCAAATATATCAGATACATTTAAACATCCTGTTAGCAATAAGTCAGTCAATGAGACTTTTACTAAGTTACAATAAGTAAATAATGCAAATAAGAAATGTTTTCCTGAGGTTGAACATGAACATGATTAAAAGTTAGTAGGGCTAGTAAATATAGGAAAAAATAATTATAAAATAAGGTAAGGAAAGTATTTGACAGTAAAATTTTTATAAGCCAGAAGGTAGAAAAAGAGATCTGGAATACATCTAAGATTGGTGAATATAACTATGTTTGATTAATATTATTAAAAGAATATTTATCCAAATCTTATGAACATTCATTATTATTTTATTTATAAATTTAAGTTTATCGATGCAAATATTTTTTGAGGAGTGCCATCCATTCAAACTTGTTCCACCAGTGAAATATGATGAAATAAAGTCTATTCTTAAGTATTTTGCCTTCTAATTACTTGCCATTAATTCATAACAATTTGCTTAAGACAATTCTGTCTTTTGCTAACATGTGATGTGATTATAATGTTTGCTACATAGTCTTCACTCTTCTACATGTTGAGAATAGCCCAAGTTTTACTGCTAGTAAAAGGAGATAAGAGGGAAGTCCAGATCTTCTTGTCAAAATCCAGTAATCACTTGGTCAGACTAAACAATTGGATTAATGATTTGTAACAGAAATAAGGACATAATGAGTATCAATAGGCATATTCATAGAAACAGATGTTAATTATTGGTTACCGAGGCTAGGGGGAATGGGTCTGATGGTGTAGTGCCTAAGGCATTTGATGGATAACGAGAAGGCTGGCAGTTCAAATCCACCAGCCGCTCCTCAGAAGGCAATCTACTTCCATAATGATATCACCTTGGTAACCCAAGGAGGGGTTTCTATGAGTCAGATACAACTCAGATGGCAGTGAGTTCAGTTTTGATTTGTGGGGAAATGGGAGAAAGGGAGTTACAGCTAAAGAGCTACTACCTTTCCGTGTAGGGTGAGGAAAAACTTTTGGAAATGGATAGTGGTGAGGATGGAACAACATGGGAGAATGTAATTAATGTCACTGAACTGTACACTTAAAAATGATTAAAATGGAGTTCCAGTAAGATGGCAAAATAGTCAGACAAACTACACAGACCCTCTTCAACAAAGAAAAGGGGAACCAATTAACACAGATACAGTAGATAATCCTGGAGCCCTGAGTTTTGAAAGGAAGGATACAGAAGTGGACTAAACTCCAACTGGTAGAAGAACCTGCATGAAAACACCAAAAAAGGAGATGTACAGAGCTGTAGACTGTCAGTGATCCTGAAGGCACAGACAGTTTCAATATTGCCAAGTGGTGTTAGGACCTAAGAATTAACCTAAAAATGGGCCCTGCTCGCCAGGGGCTGCAGAGAGGACTGCACTGGTGGCTGGTGAATAAAAGGGGAAGCAGCAAAGAAGGAGATGGTCTGAGCTGTACACTTTTGTCTATATGGAGGATGGAGCCCTTTTGAATGTTTACAAGCAGTTTGACCATTTTGGATATCTAAAGTGACAGCACTTTCTCAGATTCCAGGGGCCTAACAATAGTCTCCATTTGCCAGGGAGCATAAGGACACTGAGGACTGGAAAGGTATGATATTCCCCTTATTACTCTTATACCCCACACTCTCTTGGTGAACATAGGTGAGGCCATTCCCTAGTCCCACCCACCTTCTGAGCAAGCAGAAGTTCCATTCCAGTCTATGGGCTCTAACGAAGCCTGAGTGACATGCCTCATCCTGTCTAGGTCTTTTTTCTTGTTGTTGTTATTTTAGTTTGTGTGTTTTTGTTTGTCCCCAAATTATTGTTATTATTGTCTTTTTTATTATTATTCTTTCTTCTTCCCATCCCAGGTTCTAGTTTTTGGCTTTTTCTCTTTTCCTGGTTCCCATTTTTTTTTTTTTTTCTTTCTTGTGGTTCTCTCCATTCCTTGTTTTTCTTTTTGCATTTTTCCCATTTTTTTATTCATTATTCTCCTACTCTACCTCTTTCTCTTATTCCTCCCTTCCCCAGATATAGTGGGTCCCCCCCCCCCACTTTTTCTATTCATATTTCTTTTGGAGTTTTTAATTATTTCTTTAAATATTGATTGCCTCATTTATTGTCTTTCTTCTTTTTTTTATCTTCTTTCTTTTTTCTGTTTTTCGTGATTGTTCTTGTGTGTTTATGTGGTGTGTGTTTTTGTCCTATTTCTTTTACTTTGTTGATGGTTTTTTAATTGTTTTTGTCTAAGTGGGACATAGCAACCATACTCATAAACCCAACTACACCTGCACCTCCTGCAGCTCCACTTAGTGAGAGCAACCACTTTCTTCTGCATCAACTGGCTGAAGATACATGCCCAACAATAAGAGCCTGACACACCCTTAACTGATCTTCACAAACACGTAACAGAAATCTGGGCAGCCACACTCATTCTCTATAACACCCACCAAGAGACAGGTGGTGAGTGCATAAGTACTGCCAATTAGAGAATAGAGAGGATAAGTACCCTGCTTACTCAGATATATGCCAAAAAAAAAAAAAAAGTCTTTGGCAAATCACTCCAACATACAATCACCAATTAAATATGAATACAACAAAGTCACAGTGTTTCAGAGACAACAGACCATCACAGTGCACACAAAGAAGCAAGATAAAGTGGTAGAAAAAAAGGAGCAGGATGCAGACACAGAGCATATCCTTGAGGAAGAAGCATTGGAATTCCCTGATAAGGAATTCAAAAGAATTATATTTAGGTACCTTCAATTGGATGGAGAGACAAATCAAGAAAACACTGACAAAATTAAAAAAAAAAAAAAAAAAGAGAGATAAAACCCTATAACAACTTTGGAAGA
>NW_006922729.1:17548-21417 GCF_000298275.1 Orycteropus afer afer | reverse complement strand
AAAAAAAAAAAAAAAAAAGAGAGATAAAACCCTGTAACAACTTTGGAAGAAAATACAAGAACAAAATGAAAAAATAAATGAAAAATTAGAAATGAGATAAAATCTGCAGATAGAAATCCAGAAGATTAATACTAAATTTTCAGAAATAGATAACACATTGAAATGTTAAAGGACTATAATAAAATCATTGGAAGACAGAATTAATGAGACTGAAGACAAATACCTGAATACTTCTTTGGAAAGGGATCAATCAGAAAAAGATCAAAACAAAATGAAGGAAGCCTAAGATTCACTGGGGATACCATCAAAAGGAATAACTTTTGTGTAATCAGAATTCCAGAACAGGAAGAGACAAATAAAACCACTGAGAAAATTGTCCAAGATTTGATGGAAGAGAACTTCCCTGATATGGTGAAAGATGAGAATATATCCATTCAGGAGGTCCACAGACCCCAAACAGGATAGACCCCAAAAGAAAATCCCAACACATATAATCAAACTCCCAAAAACAAAGACAAAGAAAGAATCCTGAAAGCAGTACTGGAAAAAAAAAAAAAGTTACCTATAAAGGGCAACCAATAAGAATAAGCTCTGATCACAGCATAAACCATGCAGACAAGAGGTCAATGGGATAGTACATATAAAACCCAAAAAGAGAAAATTTCCCAACAAAGAATTATATACCCAGCTAAATTGTCCCTAAAATATGATGGTGAAATTAGATTTCCAGATTATCAGAAATTAAGAGAACTTGGTAAAACCAGACCACCCTTGCAAGACATACTGAACAACTTTGGGAATTCTTTGAACCAGAGAACCAATAATAGTAAACAACAATTGACCATTAATACACATGATGACATAACCCTGAAACCAATACAGTTATGGAGGTATCCAAAGTAAAATAAACTTACAATATTATAAACATGGAACCAGATCCATCAATTGGCAAATGAGGACAACTACAAAACAAAAAGAGGGGGATAATAGTGCTGTTACAGAACTGCTAAATGGTAGAATAGATAGATAGATAGAATGGACTGTTCTAATCTTGGGTAGAAAATTATAAATCACAAAGTAATCTCAAAAAAAAAAAAAGATAAACCTTCACATCACAAAAAAATAAGAGGACAAGCACTAATATTTAGCAAATACTAAAACAACAGCAATGAAGAAAATGAAAACATGATTCATACACAAAATAGGCTCAGCACAGAAAATTATATGGAACAAAGAAACCAGAAATACCACGAAAAAACACATAACAATATGACAGCAACCAATTCATACTTGTTGATAACTACATGGAATATAAATGTATTAAATGCACCACTCAAGACATAGAGAGTTGCAGACTGGGCAAGAAAACAAAACCCATTGATACGCTGTCTGCAAGAGACATACCTTAGAGACAAAGAGAGAAATAAACTAAAAATCAAATGTTGGAAAAATATATATCAAGCAAATGGCAACCAAAAAAGAGCAGGAGTGGCAATATGAATTTCTAATCAAACTGACTTTAAGACAAAAACCACTGTTTTGGTTACTTATTGCTACTCTGACAAGAATATACCACAAGTAGGATGGCTTGAACAAGCAGGAGTTTATTCTCTTACAGTTTGGAGGCTTTGTCTCAGTTCAAATTGCCAGGCTCTAGGGGATAGGTGAAAGTCCCTCCACCTTGGGCTTCAATTCTGCCTCCTGCTCCCAAACCACTGAAGCTGGAGGTTTTTCCTCACTCAGACAGCTGCTGGCTGCTGAGGCTGCCAAGCCCAAGGTTGACATGTAAAAAGGCACAGTCCCAATATTACCAAACCACACAACAAGCCATTAATTCAAGTTCACTGACAATCCCAGGACTGGCAAAGTATGGCAGGCTAGTAAACAATGCCTTGGCTATATGCAGGGTTCAAGTGTACCGTAAGGTAGAGACCATTCCCAAAGCTGTTTCTTATATACGGGAAGCAAACCACATACCCAAAGCAGTTACTCAGTTACTCCAATAGATTCCACCATGGAGTTAATTACCAATCTCACCATGGGAATAACTGCATTCAGGTGTCCAGCCATTCAGCCAGGCCCAGCCAACTGGACACACAAACTTAACCACTAAAACTACCATAAGAAACAAGAAAGGACATTATATAATGATTAAAGGATCAACTAAACAGGAAGATAAACTCATAATAAATACCTATGGACCCAATGATAGAGCCCCAGAATACATAAATCAGACTTTAATAGAATTGAAAAGGCAAATAGATGATGCCACTGCTTTAGAAGGAGAATTTAATACACCACTTTCAATGAAAGATAGAATAACTGGAAAGAAACTTAACAAAGATTCAGAAGAACTAAACAATACTACCCACCAACTTGACCTTATAGACATCTACAGAGCACTTCACCCAACAACAGTACAATATACATTCTTTTTGAGTGCACAGGGAACACTCTCCATAATAGACTATATGGTAGGCCATAAAACAAGCCAGAATAAATTGAAAAACATTGAAATACTGCAAAGTATCTTCTCAGATTACAATGCTATTAAGGTAGAAATCAACAATAGGAAGATAAACAGAAAAAAAAGCAAACACATTGAAACTGAACTACACACTCCCCAAGAATGACTGGATAATAGAAGAAATAAAAAATGAAATAAAAAAAAAAAAAAATTCTTGACTCAAATGAGAATAAAAACACAACAAAACAAAATTTTTGCCACAGTAAAAGCAGTGATCAGGGGCCAATTTATAGTAATAAATGCACACATCAGAAAAGAAGATAGAGCCAAAGTCAACACCTTAAACCAATATCTCCAATGATTAGAAAAAGAACAGCAAGAAAACCCTACAATCACCAGAAGAAAGGGAATAATAAAGATTCAGGCATAAATGAATGAAACAGAAAATAGAAAGACAGTAGAAAAAAATCAACATGACTAGAATGTGGTTTTTTGAAAAGTTTAATTAATAAAATTGAACAACCACTGGGAAATTTAACAAAGGAAAAGAGGGAGAGAATACAAATAACACAAATAAGAAACAAATTTGAGACATCACAAGAGAACCAACTGAAATTAAAAAAGATAATATGGGGATACTATGAAGAAATATATTCCAACAAATATGAAAATCTAGATTTGGACAAATTTCTAGAAACACACTACTTAAATAAACTAACACATACTGAGGTGAAAAAGTTGAACAGACCCATAAAAAAGAAGAAACTGAACATGTCATAAAAGACTTATCAACAACAGCAAAAAATCCTGGATAGACAGTTTCAATGGAGAATTCTACCAAAGGTTCATAGAAAAACAGACACCAATTCCACTCAAATTATTCCAGAACATAGAAAAGGATGGAATCCTCCCAAATTCATTTTATGAAGCAAGCATAACCTTGATACTAAAACTAGGCAAAGAGACCACTCAACAGGAAAACTACAGACCAATATCCCTCATGAATATAGATGCAAAAATTTCAACAAAACCCTAGCCGATAGGCTCCAACAGCATATCCAAAACAATACATTATGACCAAGTGGGCTTCATATCACGTATGCAAGGATGGTTCAACGTTAGAAAAACAATCAACATCATTCTTCACATAAATAAAACAAAGGAAAAGAACCACATGATCTTATCAATTAAGTCAGAAAAAGCATTTGATAAAATCCAACATCCATTCCTGATCAAAACTCTCAGCAAAATAGGAATAGAAGGGACATCCTTTAACATAATAAAGGGCATCTGTGCAAAACCAACAGCCATTTGTTGAAATACATCAATGGGTATTCCGTCAATTCCTGGAGCCTTGTTCCTCACCAATTCCTTCATTGCAGCTTTGACTTCCTCCTTCAAT
>NW_006922729.1:15322-16843 GCF_000298275.1 Orycteropus afer afer | reverse complement strand
CTGATTCCTGTGTTCCATCTGGTGAAGTCCACATGTACAGCCATTGTTTGTGTTGTTGAAAAAAGGTGTCAGCAATGAAGAAGTCATGGGTCTTGCAAAATTCTACCATGCGAGTTCCAGAATTATTTCTGTCACCAAGGCCAAACTTTCCAACTACTGGTGAATCTTTTTTGTTTCCAACTTTTGCATTCCAGTTACTAGTCATAATTAACACATCCTAATTGCATGTTTGGTCAATTTCAGACTGCAGAAGTTGATAAAAATCTTCAATTTCTTCATCTTTGGCTTTGGTGGTTCGTGCATAAATTTGAATAATAGTCATATTAATGGGTCTTCCTTGTATGTGTATGAATATTATCCTATCACTGACAGCATTTTACTTCAGGACAGATCTTGAAACATCTTTTGTGATGATGAGTGCCCCACCATTCCTCTTTAAACTGTTTCCTGGCATATTAGATCTTATGGTTGTCTGATTCAAAATGGCCAAAACCAGTCCATTTTAGCTCACTAATTCCTAGGATATCAATCTTTTTGTGTTCCATTTCATTTTTGACAACTTCCAATTTTCATAGTTCATACTTTGTACATCCATGTTCTGATGATTAATGGATGTTTGCAACTGTTTCTCCTCAGTTTGAGTGGTGCCATGTCAGTAAATGGAGAGCTCGAAAGCTTTACCTTATCCATATGAGTAAGGGTCTTTATATTCTGATGATGCAGCTCTTTTCCAGTCCTAGTTTGAGAGCCTTCCAACCTAAGTGACTCATTCTCCTCCTCCATATTGGACAATGTTTTCAGACTATTCATAAAGTTGTGCAATAATGTATCAGACAGTGTTTCTTTGCTATTCACAAGGCTTCCCTGGCCAATTCTTTGAGAAGTGGATGGCCCCTTCCTTCTTCCTAGTCTGTCTCAGTCTGCAAGCCTGGCTGATACCTGTGCACCATGTGCACCATGCTGGATTGAAACACCAGTGGCATAGCCTCAAGATTCACAGCAACATGTCACCACAGTAGGACAAACCGACAGACAAGTTTGTCTCCCTTAGCTGTTGGAAACCTCCCCAACCACTCTTACCTGGATCCCTGTGGGTGACTCCTCACTCTGTCCTGGTCCCCCTGGCCTTTCCTCTCCTTTTTCCCACTTTCCTGCCTTGCTGCTTGTGGGGCATGCCCTGGTTCCCTCTCCTCCCCTGGATCCCTGCGGCTGACTCCTCACTCTCTCCCAGTTCCCGGGCCTTTTCCTCTCCTTTCTTCTGCTTTCCCATCTTGCTGCTTTGAGGAATGGCCTGGGTTCCCTCTCCTCACCTGAATCCTTGTGGCTGACTCCTCACTCTGTCCCCTAACATTCTTTGTTGTTGTTGTTGTTATGTGCCGTCGAGTCAGCCCTGACTCATAGCGACCCCTCCTTGGGTTTCCAAGGCAGTATCACTATGGAAGTAGGATTGCCCAACCTAACATTCTTTAAGCATATGGAAAAACCAATCACTAACTTTATATGGAAAGGAAAGAGATCTCA
>NW_006922729.1:3282-13277 GCF_000298275.1 Orycteropus afer afer | reverse complement strand
TAGCTGCCCTTCAGGCCAGGAATGGAACTCACTCCCATGGCTTCCTGCCAAATAAAAGGTATGCATATGATCTGAACATTTACATTAGGTAAATCTCTCCTTGGAGAGATCAATTATGGGAGAATAGAAGGGTTGCGTATGCACAGATAGACAGCTCATGGGGCAGGAGGGCATAGGAGGGAAGGGCACAGGGAAGAGCTAAATATAGGGAGGAAGTGGGACAAGAGCTGTTGCATTGGGGGCAATTGCAGTCAATGTCATGAGACAAAGTATATGTGAAGTGCTGTGTGGAAAATGAATTTGCTTTGTAAACTTTCAACCAAATAACAATAAAAATTTTTTTAAAAAGGAAAAAATGGTTAAAATACTTTCTGTTACATATATACATATATGTATATTTGGTTATGTATTTTGCCACAATATTTTTTTAAAGTGTATATATACATATATATATAGATAGATAGATATAGATATAGATATATAGATATATAGCTAGGATGTAGCATATATAGGATCTTTCTCTGGCAGAGCCACTGGGTATGTTCTAATCATCAATCTTTCAGTTAACAGGTAAGCACTTAACTTTTGTGTCACCAGGAGTCCTTACATTATATATATATATTTATTTATACTTTTAAATATATATATATATATATATATACACACACACACACATACTTTTAAGTGTGTGTGTATATATATATATATATATATATGTATATATATATACACACTTTTAAATATATATTTTTTTCAAGTATAGATAAACAAATATATATATGACATAAGGACTCCTGGTGACACAAAAGTTAAGTGAAAAACCTGGCAATCTGTGGTACCATAAAGATTATATTCTATAAAACCCTATTTCTATTGTCACATGGGGTCAACAACATGTATACATATATACAAACACACACACACTAAGGATTTTATTTTAATTGTGGTAAATCAATTATAGTATACCAATATCACAATATTTTCAAAAAGTAAAATGGTGACTTCTTCATCTCAATAAATTAAAATGATTAAATAATAAATTAAACATTATGTAATGTACTAGCAAAATCCATCACAGGTCCTATTGCTCCCATAACCCTCTTTAAAGGGACCAGACTGCACATGAAGCATACTGAAGTCTGTTTCACGCTACCTGACTCCCATTCCCCTGTAAACCCTGATGGTTTCATTTAAGGTGATCAATTCACTCAAAGATGGACAAATATAAGCTGGTAAATGACAAGCTATTAATATGGATTTTGTGGGTCTTCAAAGGAGGGATGTCATGTGGCCCATGACTGAGTATGTTAGATCACAAGACTTTGGTTTTGAAATGTGTATCCAGAACTAATGTTCAGTGCCTAGACCAGAAAAAGGATGACTGAAAATATAGTTGGAAGCACCTCTGTTCTGTTCCCAGAATATCTATTCAAATATTTAAATAAAACTGATAAACAATTCTGACATGAAATGAATATGGAAGTCTGTACACATTAGTGTGTATATACACATACATCAATACATACATTTATATACACAAATTTTCTTTCAGACAGTCTAAAGTAACTATTATAGATGTTACCCATTTAAGTTATTCTCT
The DNA here is from genome assembly GCF_000298275.1 of Orycteropus afer afer. Classification (NCBI taxonomy): domain Eukaryota; kingdom Metazoa; phylum Chordata; class Mammalia; order Tubulidentata; family Orycteropodidae; genus Orycteropus; species Orycteropus afer. The sequence continues at coordinate 11,677 of NW_006922729.1, read as the reverse complement.
TATATATGATTTTAAAATCATAACTTGAATATGAATATTCCCGTGATCTGTTTCTTGATACATAAGTCACTACCAATGGATGAAAAAATAAGGAGTGATCAGATATCACACTAATAATAATGATGTCAATTATGATAACTAATAGTATTACCTCCATCAGTACCAAGCATTGAGACTTTTTATGTGCTAGGCATAGTACTGAATGTATGGTACACATTATTTCATTTAATCATTTTAACAATTTGTGGGGTATCTATTACTATTCTCATTTTACAGATGAGTAACTAAAATTCAGAGCTGTTAAGCAACATGTCCCAGGCCACATTATTATAATGTGGCAGAGGCAGGGCTGCTGGACTTCAAAGTCTGTGCTACTAACTATACCATACAGCCTTGCATCTATTCTCTACATACCACCTGGTTAATTAAGAGTCTTTCCAAGAACAGTGTGTGCTATTTTACAGAGTCACTGGACATCATAATGTATACCATTCATCACACTTAGAATGAAATGTATCCTTAAGAACAATGGCACATACTATCACAAGTATTATCAAGTTCTCTCTATATACCTGTGGTAGTTAAATTTGTATGTCAACTTGGTTGGACCAGGTTGAGTGGCTGGGCAGCTGGTGGTAGTTACTCCCCATGATGAGACTGACAATCAACTCCATGGTGGGACCTACCACAAGCAGCTGAGTAGCTGCTTTGGGTATATGCGGTTTGCTTCCCATATATAAGACGCAGCTTTGGGAATGGTCTCTAGCTTATGGCATGCTTGGACCCTGCATGTAGCTGTCATTGCCTTCAGCAGCCTGCCATGCTCTGCCGATCTTGGCACTTACAATGGACTTAAATTAATGAAAATATGGATCAATATTCTGGATAAAGTTTCAGAATCTCTTGGCACCCTGAGGGCATTATTACACCTCATTAAGTAAAAGAGCTTCTGAATTTTTATCAGTCTGAAATCTGCAAATATATATGCCTGACCAATCCTTGTACTGAGAATAGGATCAGGGTTCTCTAATATAGTACATGAAGGATCTGTCTTATCTCTTGCATTTGAAGAGTAGAATGAAAGTCATTTTCAAATTGCTTTAAAAACCATAGTCACAGTTTGAAATATCTTTAAGATTAATGATAAAAGTATATTAAAACATAAGTACACCTTAGAATTTAATCTTCACAAAAGAAATTAATAGGAAAGAGTGATTAGCATATTTCCCCCACATTAATATTTTTTCCCCAAAGCATCAATTTCTGCTTTAAATTGGCTTAATATTTGCCCTTAAATTGGGAAAGAAGGACAATTATTAACTACACTGTGCAATTCTATCTGTGTAAATTATGAACTTAAAGAATGAACCAAGATAAATGTCTTTTAGACTTTTAAGTATGTTTTGCCCATTACTTTGCCAATTCTGATTATGGTATGCATGTATTTGTGTATTGATATTCTTAAAATAATAGTCCAAATTGGATTAATATATAAACATGATTGAAGACAAAAAGGTGAAATCTTAGTAGGGTAATGAAAATATACTAACTTGAAAATAGAACATTTATAAGCTTTCCAGGTTAATTGATTTTTCTTAGAAATATATTTGAAATATTGAATTCAGTTTTCATTATTTTTCCCTGAATGTCTCTGAATTCAAATATTAACCTATTTGAGAAAAGGGAGACAAACAGAAAATACTTACTTGTGATGCTATTTCTCGAGACTGACAAAATGGAGGGAAAAAGAAACACACAAAACAGTTTAAAAAATGACTACACATAATACATATACAAAAAAATCAGCAACAAGGACAAAATATGGCATACAGTCATGTAGCACTTAATGTCCATGATATGTTCTGTGAAGCAGGACATTTTATGATTTGAACATTGTGCAAACAACATAAATATATACAGGTAGTCCCTGGCTTATGAACAAGTTCTGTTCACAAGTCTGTGTTTAAGTAGAATTTGTACTTAAGTTGACAGCTGTGTACAATTTGTATCTAACATTGGTTAGTCAAAAGTTTGTCTTAGAATGTAGTGTATAGTGTACCTTTCTATGCATAGAAAACATTAAAGAAATACTTCCAGATCCATTAAAACATCTTTAACATAATAATACAGTTATAAGAATAACAATGTTTTGATGCACATCACAAAGCAGCACCCATTTGTTATTATGAACAACTTTATGTACTTTGAATTTTTAATATACTAGGCTTTATGGGGGTTGGGACCACAGAGGTCTATGCAGCTGGACATTGCTAGAACAGAGATTATGTGGCACATGACTGTATATCCAAGTAACATATATCATCTAGTTATGTATTTAATTATTTAAAAGGGGGCTTTTCAATAAAATTAAACAAAGAATAGTTATCATACGTAAAAATTTTTAGAAAGTTTTTTCTGTTTAAATTATTCTGTGTGTGCATAAGCTAAGATTTCTATCCAAGGTTTGACAGAAAAAGTTGGGCAGGTAAGAAAAACTTTTGGATGCTCACATTGGCTCTGGGATCTAAAACTTGAACTGCCCAATCAATATAATTTGTTGCCTTATTCTTCAGTTCTATGCAGAAGTGAAATTTTAAACTATACTCTTTCTTGTAGCATAACTGGAGTCTAACTCATTGTCAATCATTAACTATTGTTACAAATGAAAGAAATGTTTAATAAACATTTCATTGAGCTCCTTGAAGCTGTTATTCTCAGGATTCTTACACACACCGGCCCAATGCAATAAATACCATCTGAGTGAATAATGGTAGAGAGAATGGGCAGCTAGAGTTTTGCAATTATTCTGTGTTAATCTATATTAAATAATTTTATTATTAATTTTGCCTTTTGTAATAGGAAGAATTTTATTTTAATAATGTATTTTAAATGTTACTATGTGTTCTAATTGTAAAGAGTTAATGATTTGCAAGTTGGGACTGTCACTTGATTAATCTATTCCACTACACAAATTATTTGAAGCTATAAAATTTGTTGCATATAAAGTTTACCAAATTTCAGAGTGACATATTCCATAAACTTACTGTGTACACACTGAAGTAGTTGGTTCTTTAATATGCTTTTGGAGGATCATTTTCTAGTATCTCATAATTGTCCTTGGTTATATATTGTATACTTCAGGCAAATGGGTTGGTCGATACACCAGAAAATTGGAGGTACATATAGGGCCACAATTTCTTAAACATAAACCTTACAACACATAATTCCTTGTTCGGAATTTTTTTTCACATTTTGAAAAGATTATACCATACATATACTATATAGCAGGTAGCATCCACAGTGGGGTTTGGGGTAGTATTTTATAATAAAACTCATTATTATTTTTGGAATAAAATGTATGAAGATTCACATTAAGTAGAAAATTGAACACTATATGTAATCTATGCTGTTCATGTAGGTTGCCTCAAAGGTGGTCCCAAGATATTAAACAATCACAAGACTACTAGGACTAGAATCTCCTAGTATTAGTAGTTGTAAAACCTCCAGGGGTTCTATGTCCAACCCTTCCACCACACACAAGACACTACGCCGCTGCTGTGTTTGCAAAAGTTAAAGCACTTTATGACTCACAGAAAGCAGACAACAAACAACATGAACAGATTCATGGTTAGCCAGTCTGCCCTGGGCTCTGAAGGTTGCCATGGTGATCTGGAGACTTCTCTACACATGCCCCAAGTTGCAAGATAGGAAAGGGTCCCCAGTCCTATATCCATCTGGTTTTATGCTCCAGGGTTTAGGTGACTCACTTGAGTTAAGCCCAGTTGCAGATTTTCTGTCTTAACAAACTATGGCTGTTTAATAGGCACCAGCTATAGTTCCCCTGGCTCTGGATTGAGTTTTTATCTTTCCAACCCATTGCTTATCTGAGCAGAACACCAGGCTTCAGGGTGAGCTGTAGCTTGGTCCTGAAGCCTCAGGACTCTAGCACTGGACGGAATTATGGCTGTTGGGCTACTCAAGAACTAATCTCTTTCCATCTCATTAAAGTTCAGGGCAGATTTTGCATAAGATGAATTTAGTCAGCTTTTTAGATTTTAAAATCATGAATAAAGGACTTAAATTTATTCTTTCCTTTTCTCCTCTGAGATAGCTGAGTCCTTCCCCACACGTATTTGTTTTTTGAACTAGAAGAATCTAATATTTCCAAGAATTGTCTTAAATATACACACATAGACAGTGGCAGAAATTCTTTTGGCCGACTAGGTAGAAAGGGACAGACCTACCTGTACCTTACATTATGGGAACTGATTTTCCAGATAGTACTTGCACCTCCACTTTACTCTGTGCTGTGTGTGTGTGTGTGTGTGTGTGTATCCTCCTTCCACTAATATAACTACCCCAGAAAAATTGTGATAGTTGTTCTAGGTCTTTTATCAATTTTTGGTATTTTGATTATGAATATTCCTATCATCCTTTGTCTTTTCAAAGATGACTGCTAAAGTATTCAGTGCTTTCCCTACCTTCACAGCTAAAGCAGTTATATAATATACAATAACTTTATTTTCTCTACACAGAACATGGGAAGGTACTGAAGACAGGCTACGAAATTAGGACAAATGAAAACCTGCATCTGCCTTTAAAATCTGTGTCTTTTAACTCCATGAAATAATTAGGAAGGCCTGCAGTTTATCCCTATTACCTTCTTATATAAAATATTAGCATTTAATAAATATTCTTTAGGGAATAGGGTAGAATTTATCATTTTAAAATATAAACTGAAGAAACAATCTATGAACGGATCTAATAGAACAAATTTTGCCTATAGAGTTATTTGCTTATGTTTTTATTAGTTACAAATACTGTTATTTATAGCTTAGTCACAAAATTTTATGTTTTGTTTTGAAAAATAGCAGCTCCTATTATAATCTCTTCTATTTCCCTCTCCCAGGAATCCTCTAATTGTGCCTTTAGGTGGATAAGTTGGTCTATATCTCTCTAATATGCAAGACTGCTATTTTTTAAAGTTTTCAATTTTTGCCTTTATCTACTGATTATTTGCCTGCTAACCAGACGGCTGGCGGTTCAAACCCACCAGCCATTCCTCGGAAGAAAGGTTGGGCAATCCTACTTCCGTAGTGATACTGCCTCGGAAACCCAAGGAGGGGTCTCTATGAGTCGGGTTTGACTCGATGGCACATAACAACAACATTGATTATTTACCATGTAAAAAAAAAGAAATAATAATCTTTTCTAGCCACCATACCACCTTTGCCATCTCCCATCATCTCAAAACTTTTCCAGTGTAATTCTGGCTGGATCAGAATTCAGGGTATATGATGACAAAGCACAATTTACAAATGAGCTATTTGTTAGAATTCCTAGGTTAGTATTCATTCCTGAACAATTTTTTTGTTTGGTGGTGGTGATGTTATACTCCTAAAGTTAATTTCATTTTTATTAATTGCTTAATTTGATATATCCCGTCATTTAAGCTGCCTTTGAGTTGGCCCCTGACTTGTGGAGACTTCATGCACAATGGAACCACACGCTGCCCAATCCTGCATCATCTCCACAATTGGTGTGGCTTGGATGGCTGCAGACCATAGGGATTTTAATAGCTGATTTTTGGAAGTAGATCCACCAAGCCTTTCTTCCCAGTCTGTGTTAATGTGGGTCTGTACCTTTCAATAATTCATTCTGAACTAATCTCTAACCTCTCTCTCTCTCTTTCTTTTTCTCTTCCTTAAACTCACTCCCTCAACTCCAGCCCCTTGTAACTACTAATAAACTTTGGTCTCTATGCATTTGTCTATTCTAGATATTTCATACAAGTGGCATCATACAATATTTGTCTTATTGTGTCTGACATTTCACTCAGCATAAAGTAGAGTTTTCAAAGTTCATCCATATCATAGCACGAATCAGAACTTCACTTCTCTTTATGGATGAATAACATTCCATTATATCTATACAGCACATTTTATTTTTGATCTTTTGATAAACACTAGGGTTATTTCCAACTTTTGAGTACTGTGAATAATGCTGCAATGAACACTGATGTGCAAGAATCACTTTGAGTCCCTCTTTCAACTCTTTTGGGTTTATACCTAAGATCGGAATTGCTTGGTCACATGGTAATTCTATGTTTAAATTTCTGAGGAATCTAGTCTCTTTTTAAGACATTGAGATCAGGCATTCTGTATAGTTCATATTCCTAAAAAAAATCTCTCTGGAGCTTTCTGATCTCTCTAATTGGGAGCTCCTGTGACATAGTGCCTAAGGCATTTGACTATTAATCAGAAGGTTAGAGGTTCAAACCCATCCTTTCGGAAGGGCGACTCCTCGGAAGGCAGATTGGGCAATCTACTTCTGTAGTGATATCACCTCGGAAACTCAAGGAGGGGTCGCTATGAATTGGATCCAACTCAATGGCAGTGAGTTTAGTTTTTTTTTTTTTAAATCTAATTTGCACTACTTGCCTGACTGCTAACCAGTAAAGCTAGTGGTTCAAACACACCAGCCACTCCTCGAAAGGAAGGTTGTGCAATCTACTTCCGTAGTGATACTGCCTTGGAAACTCAAGGAGTGGTTGCTATGAGTTGGGTCCGACTCGACAGCACATAACAAAGAGGGGTTGCTATGAGTTAGATCTGACTTGAGAGCAGTGAGTTTGGTTTTTTTGGTTTGGCCCTTTTCCTTGGTGTTCCTTTCATCATCTTCCTGGAGATTTCCTTGACCTCATTCTCAAGTTGATTCCTTCATATGGAATTCTCTCATTTTGGTGGGAGTCATTTCTTTAGAAAGCAGGCATAAAAAGTATATTTGGGGAAGGTATATATTCATGGAATATGTTTTATTTACTTTTACACTCGTTTGATAGTTTTGGCTAATCATAGAATTCTACTTTGTAAATAATATTCTTTGCAACTTTGAGGTTATTGTTCCATTGTCTTCAGTGTTGCAGTCTTAGTGTTGGGAAATCCTAAGCAATATTTGGAATATAACCTATGCCTCAACTTTTTCCCCAATCCCTCTGTAAGCTTCTATGATTTCTCCTTTCTTTCAGTGTTTTAAAATTTTATGATATGATGTTTTAGTGAATTTATTTTAATCTATTATGATAAGCATTTGGTGACCTTTCCATTTAGAAATGAACATCCTTATATTTTGAGATTATTTTTGAATTATTACACCTATTACCATTCTTTTCATTGTGCTTTTTCCTTACTCTGGAAATCTTATAATTCAGATCTTAGACATCTTGGGCCTGTTTAACTTTATCTTTCATTTGCTATTTTCCATATTTTGAATTTTTGTTATAATTTATCAGTGGTGTCTTCAACTTTATGTTATAAACTTTTAAGATTTTTTCACTTCTGATATGATATTTTTGATTTTTAACGGTTGTATCCCTTTAAAAAATAGCTTCCTGTTTGTCTTTGATTTGTGCAGTATCTTATTGTTCTAATGATAAATTTTAGATTATAATTACTTTAATTAAATGTATAATAATTAAATCTTATAACTTTATTAATACGTATTTGACATAGATAATTCACCAATTTCAAATTGTATAATCTAATAAATTTTATTAAATTTACTGAGTTGTCCTACCATCACCATAAATCAGTTTTAGGATATTTTCATTACCCCAATAAATACCCCATTAACTATTAATCCTTATTTCTGTCCCTCTTCCTCCACCAGAGCACATGGAAGAAGTGACAAGATAAAAGAGCTGAACAGAAGATTTCAAAGAGCAGCTCAAGCAGACAAAGTCAATTACTATAATGAAATGTGCAAATACCTAGAATTAGAAAACCAAAAGGCAAGAACAAGCTCAGCATTTCTCAAACTGAAAGAACTGAGGAAAATATTTAAGCCTTGAGTTGCAATATTGAAAGATTCTATGTGTAAAATATGGAATGATGCAGGAAGCACCAAAAGAAGATGGAAGGAATACACTGAGTCACTGTACCAAAAAGAACTGGTTGATGTTCATCCATTTCAGGAGGTGGCATATGTTCAAGAACCGATGGTACTGAAGGAAGAAGATGAAGCTTCACTGAAGGAATTAGTGAAGAACAAGTGTTCTGGTTACCTAGTACTGCTCTGACAAGAAAAATACCACAAATAGGATGGCTTGAACAAACAAGAGTTTATTCTCTCACAGTTTGAGAGGCTAGAAATCCAAGTTCAAAGTGTCAGGCTCTAGGGCCTGGGTGAAATCCCCTCAGCCTTGGACTTCAGCATTCCCTCTTGCTTCCAGACCACTGAAGCTAGAGGGATCTCTTCACTCAGGCAGCTACTGCCTGCTGAGGCTACCAAGCCCAAGTCGACAAATAAAATGGCACAGTCCCAATGGCATTAAATTAAATTAAATGGCAGTCCATTAATTTAAGTCCATTGAAAGTCCCAAGGTCAGCAAAGCACG
>NW_006922729.1:1471-3182 GCF_000298275.1 Orycteropus afer afer | reverse complement strand
TATATCCAGCTGCCCAGCCACTCAACCAGGTCTAGACAAGTTGACAAACTAAACCATCCCAACAAGGACTACAGGAATTGACGGAATACCCATTGAGATGTGCTGGAGGCACTCACTTGGTTATGCTAAGAGATTTGGAAGCCAGCTACCTGGCCAACTGACTGGAAGAGATCTATATGTGTACTCATTCTAAAGAAAGGTGATCCCACAGAATGGGAAATTATCGAATAATATCATTAATATTGCACTCAAGTAAAATCTTACTGAAGATAATTCAAAAACAGTTGCAGCAGTATATTGACAGAGAGCTTCCAGAAATACAAGCTAGATTCAGAAGAGGACGTGGAAGGAGAGATATCATTGCTGATGTCAGATGAATCTTGGCTCAAAGCAAAGAATACCAGAAATATGTTTACTTGTGTTTTATTGACTATGCAAAAGTATTTGATTGTGTGTCATAAAAAATTGTGGATAACATTGAGAAGAATTGGAATTCCAGAACACTTAATGTACTCATGAGGAACCTGTACACAGACCAGGATGCTGTTGTTTGAACAGAACAAGGGGGCACTGAATGGTTTACAATCAAGAACAGAGTGCATCAAGGTTGTATCCTTTCACCATACTTATTTAATCTATATGTTGAGCAAATAATCTGAGAAGCTGAACTATATGAAAAAGAATGTGGGATCAAGATTGGTAGAAGAATCATTAACAACCTGAGATACACTGATAACACAACTTTGCTTGCTGAAAGTGAAGATGACTTGAGGCACCTACTGATGAAGATTGAAGAATACAGCCTGCATTATGGATTACATCTCAATATAAAGAAAACAAAATCCTCACAACTGGAACTATAACCAGCATCACATTAAATGGAGAAAAGATTGAAGTTGTCAAAGACTTCACTTTGCTTGATTCTACAATTGATGCCAACGGAAGCAGCAATCAGTTCATAAGAAGACGTGTGTTGTTGTTGTTGTTATGCACCACTGAGTTGGACCCAACTCATAGTGACCCTTCCTTGAGTTTCCAAGACAGTATCACTACGGAAGTAGATTGCCCCATCTTCCTTCAGAGGAGTGGCAAGTTGGCTGCAAAGGATCTCTTTCAAGTTCTGAAGAGCAAAGATATTTCCTTGAGTACTGAAGTGTGCCTGACACAAGCCATGATATTTTCAATTGCCTCATATGCATTTGAGAGCTGGACAATGAATAAGGAAGACAGAGACAAATTGATGCTTTTGAGTTGTGGTGCTGGCAAAGAATGCTGAAAGTACCATGGACTGTTTAAAGAATTAACAAATCTGCTTTTGAGAAAGTGCAGCTGGGATGCTCTTGGAAGGGAGAATGGACAGACTTCATCTCACAATTTTGGTCATGTTATCAGAAGGGACCATTCCCTGGAGAAGGATTTCACGCTTGGTAAGGTGGAGGGGTCAATGAAAGAGGGGAAGTCCCTCAACGAGATGGATTGATATAGTAGCTGTGGTGATGGGCTCAAGTATAGCAAGGATCATGGAGCTGGCCCTGGATGGGGCAGTGTTTCGTTCTGCTGTGCATAGGGTCACTATGAGTCAGAGACAACTCCGCACCTAACAACAACAACAATCCCCCACCTGAGGCAATCTCTAATCATTCTGTCTCTATATATTTGCCTTTCAGGGCATTTCATAAATGGAAACATACAATGTGTCACTTCTTGTATC
>NW_006922729.1:0-1231 GCF_000298275.1 Orycteropus afer afer | reverse complement strand
CCCACCCCCTTTGTTTGCTTATTTCGATATCTATAACACCTCCTCAGAAGGAAGGTTGGGCAATCTACTTCTGTAGTGATACCACCTCGGAAACCCAAGGAGGGGTTGCTATGAGTTGGGTCTGACTCGATAGCACATAACAATAACAACAACGTAGCAAAATTCCTTAGATGGCACATTTTAAATTGTTTTCTCATACTTAAAAGAGTGAGGGACACATAAATTGATTGAAAGCTCCAGAAAATAATTTTTGATTGTGAGTTTCATGATGATCTGGGGGGACTATTGAACTGGAGACTCCCTTATGTCACTGTCTGTAGGCCTTTTTACTTGGGTTGGTCAGATTTCCTACCGAAGACTCTTCAATACACTGATGAAGACAAATAGACAAAATATATATTTTCACATAACTCCCTGATTCCAGGGTGATACTGCTGCCCTCAACTATACCTACTATCCTCTAGTCTCAATGTAGGTGCCCTCTTCATAGAATAAACCTTCAACCTTTGCCAGTGTGGAATGTAGGGCAATAACACAACTCTATGGACAGAAAGAATGGGGATTTGACAGCTATCTGAGCAAGCATATGTCAGATTCTTCAATTCTAATCAGAGCCCTGGTGACACAATGGTCAAATGCTCTGCCACTAAATGAAAGGTCAGCATTTTGAACCAACCAGCCACTCCACAAAAGAACCATGTGGCAGTCTGCTCCCATAAAGAAACCCTATGGGGCAATTCTACTTTGTTCCACAGGGTTGCTATGAGTTGGAATCAACTTGAAGACAGTGGGTTTAATTAAATTCTAATTACTGAATGACATGTCATGTCTACCTCTTGCAATTGAACATCCTTCTATAACAAGCTAAGAGAAAATTGACAATTTGGCAATGATGAATTACTGGGTGTTTCTTGAACTATGTGAAGTAGAAAAGAGGGTTGTTGGAAAGTATGTACCAATTTTCAGTTCAATAGCTATACTAAGCTCTCATTCTGTTGTTAGAGGAGCAGGAAAAAAATAGTTCTTCCTATTAAACTTAACACAGTGCCTTTACTAAGTTAATATATATATATTTTTTTAATTTAATTTTATTTAGATTTGGGTGAAGATTTACAGAGCAAATTCACTCTCGATACAGCAGTTCACATATACTTTGTCTCATGTCATTGACCACAGTTTACCACAATGCAACAGCTCCCCTCCAATTTCCTCCCCAAGGTACCACTTCCCA
>NW_006922728.1:249581-251453 GCF_000298275.1 Orycteropus afer afer | reverse complement strand
CAAGTTGTCCCCGACTCATAGAGACCCCTCCTTGGGTTTCTGAGGTGATATCACTATGGAATTAGATTGCCCAACCTTCCTTCTGAGGAGTGGCTAGTGGGTTTGAACCACCAGCTTTCTGGTTAGCAGTCAAGTGCCTTAGGCACTATGCTACCAGAGCACCTCTCAATACATTGAAGGTACCTAAATATAATTGTTTTGAATTCTTTATCAGGGAGTCCCAATACTGCTTCTTCTTCAGGGATGCATTCTGAGTCTGTATCCTGGTCCATTGTTTCTACTGCGTTATCTATCTTTGTATGGATTATGATGGTCTGTTGTCTCTGAGACATTGTGATGTTGTTGTATTTATATTTAATTGGAGATTTTATGTTGGAGTGATTTGCCCAAGATATTCATTTTCTTTGTTTTGTTTGTATGTATCTGAGTAAGCAGGGTACTGTGCTCTTCTATTTGCTAGTTGGCAGCACTTACATACTAACCACCTGTCTCCTGGTGGGTGTGATAGAGAATGAGAATGGGTGCCTAGATCTCTGTTAGCTGTTTGTGAAGAGAAATTAAGGGTGATTCAGGCTTATAGTGGCTGTCATGTATCATTGGCCAGTTAGTGCAGAAGTAAGTAGTGGACCTCACTCAGTAGGTGGCACTGCAGGAGGTGTGGGTATGGTTGGGTCATATGGACATGGTTGCTTTCTCTTACTCATTTAGAGAAAAAAAAATAAAGAAAACCCACCAAAAAGTAAAAATGAGGACAAAACACACACACCACCAAAACACACAGGGACAAGCACCAAAAAGAGAAAGTGGGGGGTGGGGTGGAGTAAAGGCAACAAATGAGAGGAAGTATTAAAAGAAATATTTTTAAAACTTGAAATATAAATAGAAAAAAAGAATTAAAAAAAAGAACAACAATATCTTTCGAGAGGGGACTAGGAGAAAAGAGCAAGAGTAAGAGAATAATGAGGAAAAAAATGACAAAAATGCAAAAAGGAAACAAGTGATGGGAAGAACCACAAGAAAGGAAAAAAAATGGGAACCAGGAAAAGGGAGGAGGAAAAAAAACCCCAAAACTAGAACCTCTCCTGTTGTCAGCCTCCAGTATATCTGTGCTATCCTCAGGAAGCGGAGCCTATTCTTAGGTCCCTGGGATCAGAATGAGAATGCTGTTGCTTTATATATCCAAAATGGTCAAACCACTTGTAAACATTCAAAATGGCTGCCCTTTCCGGACAGGCAAAAGTCCACAGCTCAGTTTGTCTTTCTTTGCTGTTTCCCTTTTTAGTCATCAGCCACCAGAGTAGTTGTCCATGAAGCCCTTGGTGAGCAGAGCCAATTTTTAGGTAATTCTCAAGTCCTAACTCAACTTGGAAATATTCGAACTGTCCATACCATCAGGATAGCTGACAGTTTGGAGCTCTGTTTGTCTCCTTATTCACAGTTTTCATTCAGGTTCTGCTATTAGTTGCTGTTTAATCCACTTCTGTATCCTTCCTTTCAAAGCTCAGGGGCCCAAGGTTATCTTCTGTATCTGTGTCAATTGGTTTCTCTTTTCTTTGTTGAAGAGTGTCTGTGTAGCTTGTCTACCTATTCTGCCACCTTAGCCGAAGTCCCCTAGTACATGCACATTTTGTTTCGTGATACTAGTTTCATTCCCCCCCAATAACAGCTTTCCTCCCATTTCTCCTACAGGGTTTTATTTTTTATATGCATATTTATATTTCATTGACATTTAGTATATATATAATTTTTCACAATGATAAATTAAAATGATAAGAGCATACAAAATTTTATGGCTATATATTTGAAATTTTAGATGAATAAACATATTTGGAAAATATGTGAATAGATCTATACTATTGAAATAAATTCACT
>NW_006922728.1:247127-248551 GCF_000298275.1 Orycteropus afer afer | reverse complement strand
TGCATTGTGGTAAACTATGGTCAATGTCATGAGACAAAGTGTATGTGAACCACTGTATGGAAAGTGAATTTCCTCTGTAAACCTTCACCCAAATCACAATAATGATAATAAAAGAGAAGTATGAAACAAACAAACAGAAATATATCAAGCTAATGGCAACCAAAACAGAGCAGGAGTGGCAATAATACTTTATGTCCAAATAGATTTCAAGGTGAAATCAGCGTAAGAGACAAAGAAGGATATTATATGATGCTAAAAGGGTCAATTGAATGAGAGGACATGACCATAATTAATATTTATGTACCCAATGAAAGTACTTCAAAATATGTAAGCCAAATATTAACTGAATTGAAAGATAAATTAGAGAATTCTACAATAGTAGTATGAGACTTTAACAGCCAATTTTCAAGGAGGGACAGATCAACTAGAAAAAAAAGTCAACAAAGATACAGAAGAACTCAACAATACAATCAACCAACTATACTTCATAGACATACACAGAGGAATCCACCCCAAAAAAAGCACAATATACATTCTTTTCCAGTGCACATGGATCATTCTCCAGAATAAACCATATGTTAGGACACAAAAATGCCTCAATAAATTAAAAAACATTGTAATATTACAAAGCATCTTCTCAGATAACAATGCTATCAAATTAAAAATCAATAATAGGAAGTCCAAGGAAAAAAAGTCAAATATGTGAAAATAGAATAATACATTGCTAAAATTCTACTGGGTACCAGAAAAAATAAAGTGTGAAACTTAAAAAATTCCTAGACACAGATGAAAATGAAGATATTGTTGTTGTTGTTATGTTCCATTGAGTCAGACCTGACTCATAGCAACCCTTCCTTGGTTTTCCAAGGCAGTATCACTATGGAAGTAGATTGCCCCATCCTTTGAGACACAACAAAACCAGTACTCAGAGGTCAATTTATAGCAATAAACACACACATCAAAAAGAGAAAAGAAACAAAGTCAACGCTCTAACTAAACAAGTCTAACAATTAGAAAAAGAGCAACAAAAGAAACCTACTATATCCCACAGTAAGGAAATGATAGAGCAGAGCAGAAATAAACAAAATGGAAAACAAAAAATCAACAAAACAAGAAGCTTGTTTTTTGAAATGATTAACAAAATTGGCAAACCACTGGCAAATTTAACAAAGGAAAAGAAAGAGAAGGTGCAAATACCATAAATTGTAAATGAAAAGGGCAACATCACAACAGAACCAACTGAAATAAAAAAGATAATAACAGAATATTATGAAGAACTGTACTCCAACAGATTCGAGAACTTAGAAGAGAGGACAAATTTCTAGAAATATAAGACCTACCTAAACTATTCTAGCCAGAGATAGACTACTTGAACAAATCCATAACAAAAGAAGAATTTGAGCAGGTCATTAAAAAAAAAAAAC
>NW_006922728.1:244112-246426 GCF_000298275.1 Orycteropus afer afer | reverse complement strand
AATAGAAAGGTTCAGCAAATTGGCAGGATACAAGGTCAACATTCAAAAAATTAGTTGGATTCCTCTACATAAACAGAGGTCTCTGAAAAAGAAAGAAAGGAAACAATACCATTTACAATAGCTACTAAAAAGATAAAATATCTAGGAATAAATCTTGCCAGAGACACAAAAGACCTATACAAAGAAAACTATAAAACACTACTGCAAGAAACTACAAAGGATATACATAAATAGAAGAACTTGCCTGATTCATGGGTAGGAAGGCTGAATATTGTGAAAATGTCAATATTATCCAAAGCAATCTACACATTGAATGTAATCCTGATTCAGATTCCATCAACATTTTTTAAGAATATGGAAAAACAGATTATTAATTTCATATGGAAATGAAATTGATTTTGGATAAGCAAAGCACTGCTGAAGAAGAAAAACAAAGTAGGAGGTCTCACACTCTGGATCTTAAAACCTACTGTACATCCACAGTAGTTAAAACAACATGATATTGGTACAGTGATAGACAGACAAATGGAACAGAATTAAAAACCCAGAAATAGAGCCTTCTGTCTATGGACAGCTGATCTTTGACAAAGGGCCAAAACCCACTAAATGGGGGAGAGATAGCCTCTTTAACAAATGGTGCTGGCAATACTGGATATCCACTTGTAGAAAAATGAAACAAGACCCATACCTCACCCCACACACAGAAACAAACTCAAGTTGGATCAAAGACTTAAATGTGAAACCTAAAACTATACAGTTCCTCAAGGAAAATATAGGGACAAATTTAAGGGCCCTAATATATGGCATAAATAGACTATCAAGCATAACTCAAAATGCATGGACAGTGGAAAAGAAGCTAGATGATTGGGACTTTTAAAAATTAAATTCTTATGCTCACTGAAAGATTTCTCCAAAAGGGTAAAAAGAGAACCTGTTCATTGGGAAAAAAATATTTTGCTATGACATATTTGACAAAAGAATTATCTTCAAAATTTATGGAAAACTTCAACACCTCAACACCAAAAAGACAAGCAATCAAATTCAAAAATGGCCAAAGGACATGAACAAACATTTCCCTAAAGATGATATACTGGTGGCCAGGAAACACATGAGGAAATGTTCACAATCATTAGCCATTGGAGAGATACAAATAAAAACAACAATGAGATATCATCTCATCCTAGCAATAATAGCAAAGTTCAACAACACAGAAAATAACAAATGCTGGCAAGGTTGTAGAGAGATTGGGACTCTCATACACTGCTGGTGGGGCTGTCAAATGGTATAACATTGTGGAAAATGGTATGGCGTTTCCTTAAAAAAATTGAAAATAGAAATACCATTTGATGCAGCAATTCCATTACTAGGGATATATCCTAAAGGGGTGATAGACAGGACACCAACAGACATATGCATACTCATTTTCACTGCAGCAAAATCCACTATAGCAGAGATGGAAACAACCTAACTTCCCATCAACAGAGGAATGAATAACCAAATGATGGTACATTTATACAATGGAATACTATGCAAAATTAAAGAATAATGAAGAATACACTAATCATTGTCATGACATGGATGCATTAGGAAGACATGATACTGAATGAAATAAGTCAATCACAGAAGGACAATATTGTATGAACCCATTATTGTAAAAAGTCAAGTTTACTTGGGGAAGGAAACTCACTTTGTAGGTTACTGGGGATGGGAGGGAAGGGGTGGGAAAATTTCAGAGTAGTTGGGGGTCACATGTTTATTTGGGTGAGGGAAGGGACAGTATGGAAAGAATCTGTGAACAGCGTGATGACATTGGGGAAAGAAAGGACACTGAAACATGCACATACAATATAGACAACAGAGGCAAACAATAGTATATGCACAATATTACATTGCCACTAACACCATACCCCAGGCTACAGACAAATGCATGGATAAGTGAGGAGGTCAGGTCAGGGTCGGTGAACAGGAACATACCAAAGATTGATTTAGTTGAAGATAATCTTACATATGCACTTGTGCTACAAAATTAGCCACATACATTACAGAAGCAACAGAAGACAGAGTTGGAGTAACCTCTCTGAGACAACTAGGCCAATGGACGAAAATCACACCATGTAATCACACAGGAACAGTAACAACAACAACAAAAAAATATATATAAAAGGGAAAAAAAGAAGAAAAAACAAGCAAGCGTTCAATATCTGGGGATAGGGTATTAAGAAAAAAGAAGAAAAAAAAAAAAAAAAGAAAAAAGAAGTAGTGAAGGAAAATAATAAATGATGAAAAAAGTGGGAAAAATGCAAAAAGAAAAACA
>NW_006922728.1:239356-243139 GCF_000298275.1 Orycteropus afer afer | reverse complement strand
ACTATGCTACCAGAGCTCCATTTTTGGTATTTTCACACAAATTCTTCTGCTAGTTGGGGTTTAGTCACCTTCTATATCCTTCCCTTCAAGGCTCAGAGGTCCAAGATTATCTTCTGTGTCTGTGTTAATTGGTTTCCCTTTTCTTTGTTGAAGAGGGTCTGTGCAGTCCACCATCTTGCTGGAACTCCTGTTTTTTGTTTTTTAATGAGCAATTACCAGCCCCAAGTAAGCTTCAGTTACCTCATCAATAAAGTGTGAACTTACTGCCATCCAGTAGGATCCAACTCATAGCAACTCCTCCTTGGGTTTTGCAGGTGGTATCTCTATGGAAGTAGATTGCTCAGTCTTTCTTCTGAGGACTGGCTGGTGGCTTTGAACTGGATAAAACCCCCACATCCATCATTCTTGGAATCAACTCAATGGCGGTAGGATTTTATCACTCCCACAGTATAGGTGAGGAAATTAAAGCTTATTTGGGGCAGGTGATTTGCTCATTATCTTCCAGATAATTAGTTGCAGAGCTAGAAGAGTGAACATGATAATTGTATATATTTCACAGACTATACATATTAAATTGGGAGCTCTGGTAGCATAGTGCCTAAGGCTCTTTAATGCTAACCAAGATGCTGGCGGTCCAAACCCACCAGCCACTCCTCGGAAGGAAGGTTGGGCAATCCACTGCCATAGTGATACTGCCTCAGAAACCCAAGGAGGAGTCACTATGAGTCAGGTCTGACTCGACAGCACATAACAACAACAACACCACCACATATTAAATTATATGCTGAATTTAACACACTTGACACATAGTGGACCCTCAGTACATATTCATTTCATTATATTGTTTGCCCCGATTGTTTCAGCTTCTTTTGTGTTTCTCACAGTTGTGCTTTCACAATACAATGCAGTGGTTAAGATTACAGCTCTGGAGGCAGGCTACTTTTTACCACCTTGGTAGTGAAGATGGGAACCCTCCAGGCAGCAGTTGGGCTGTGTTCTGGGACTTGCAGAGGGAATAAGAGAGTGCAGGTGTGCATAAGAGGACTTCCGGTATGCAGGCACACGTGGGAGGACTTTGGGCAACAATGTTGGTGGGAGATATTCTGGTGCTGATTGCAGGCAGGAAGCCTCTACGTCCTGGTTTCAGTGTTGAGAAACTGCAGAAAGGTTATTGCATTGCCATCCCATAAATGCAAGGTAGCCAATGGACTGAGTGTTCTGAGCCCATGGCTGAAGCAGAGCTCCACAAAATGTCCTCAAATCCACACCACTGATTCATCCCACTAAAGATGGAAATTTTGAGAGCCTCTTTACCTATAATATCCCTCTACTGTCCTCTATTGATAAAATGTATTATTGCACACTCTTGAAAGGAGAACCTCTTAATGCAAGAAACATTTACCACAGAGTTTATATTGAAGGGTGTGTTTGGAACTGAGAGGTGATAGTGATAACTGATACAAGTAGTTTGGAATAAATCTAACAAATTAAACACCTACATGGAAAATTATTCAGAGATATAAATGATAGTTTCAATAGATGTAGAGATAATACTATGTTCATTGACTAGAAAATATAAATATTGTAAGAATACTCATTGTCTCTGAATTGTTTTAAAGATTCAGTGTTATCACAAACAAAATAACAACAAGCATTTTTTGTGACACTCGACAAGGTAGTTCTAAATTTTATGTACTGATGTAGTAGGTTAATAGGGAGGGAGAATTTTTTTCTATGCCTTCAAAAATCATCACTCCTTTCTAAATTTAGATCATCATCCAACATTTTGTCCTTTCCACTTTCAATGCCATGAAATATCTCTGAGAGTTCCTTTGATGTGAAGTTTTTCTGCCAATGTCACTTGCTCTGGTGCATCTTCATTCTTTTTGTCACACCCATGTTCCTCATATATGTTGTGAAGGTCACTCTCACCAAGTTCCTCTGGTTGCATGCCTAGAGTCTCTCAAATTGTAACATTGTTACCATTCTCATAGTAAATTATTTGTTCTATAACACTGCTTACATTATATTACAAATTTACTTCCAGTGTTACCACAATTGTTTCTTCCCTATATTTTTATATTTGTTGGTCTATATTCCCTGTTTCAATTATTAAGTTTTGTAAAATGTAACATGGGAGACAAGAAGGCAATGCAAGTATTAATTTTGCTGTCTGTGTATGAACTAAGTAACAGATACACAGCAACCTATCACCAGCAGACATTGAAAGAAGTGACATGATTGGTCACTGATAATGATGCAAATCTGTTATTTCTGTAATGATGTGAGTAGTTAGCAGCAGAGTTTGTAATTCATGCATTTACTCACAGTTCGTATACTGTGGTAACTGAAATCTATACCAAGTTTTGGCAAGCTAAAGTATTTAACCAAAGAGTTGTTATGTGCTGTTGAGTCAGACCCGACTCATAGTGACCCCTCCTTGGGTTTCTGAGGCAGTATCACTACGGAAGTAGATCACCTCATCTTCCTTCCGAGGAGTGGCTGGTGGGTTTGAACCGCCAGCCTTCTGGTTAGCAGTCAAATGCCTTAGGCACTGGTAACTAAAATTCATGCATATTAGAACTACCCAAAGTGAACTAAGGTGCTCTGGTGGTACAATGCATAAGACATTTGACTGCTAATCAAAAGGTTGGTGGTTCAAACTCACAAGCTGCTCCATGGAAGGAAGATAAGGTGATCTACTTCCATAAAGATATACCACCTCGGAAACTCAATGGAGTCACTATGAGTTGGAATCAACTCTATGGCAGTGAATTTAGGAGGTACTTTTGGAAAATGAGACTGCCAGTTTATATTAGTGCTTATAAATCCACACCAATTAAGACAGTTTGGTATAGGGATAGACAAACCAGTTAAACTGAAGAAAGACCTACATAGAGATCTTAGATTGAGTGGGAGATAAATGTGGAACAAAATTCAAAATCATAAAAAATGACCAGGCTTACTGGTCTGATAGAGACTGATGAAACCCCTGAAACTATGTCCCCTAGTCACCCTTCGGGCCTGGAATTGAACCCACTCCCATGGCTTCCAGACAAACAATACCAAACACAAAACAAAATTCACTGCTGTGAAGTCGGATCCAACTCCTAGTGACCCCTCCTTGGGTTTTTGAGGCACTATCACTATTGAAATAGCAGGTAGGTACACTCCTTAGAACATCAACCATGGGAGGTCAGAAGGGCAGCATTTGCACAGGGAGATAGCCCAGAGAGCAGGAATGAAGGACACAGGGAAAAGCTAATCATAGGGAGGAAGTGAGAAGAGAGCTGTTACATCATGGGGATTGCAATCAATGTTATGAAACAAAATGCTCATGAAGAGTTGAATAGAAAATGATATTTTTCTGTAAATTTTCACCCAAATCACAGTTAAAAAACAAACAAACAACAGACTTACACAATAAAGAACACTTGATAAATATCCAAAGTGTTGCTTCAGATCAGTAGGAAAAGGTTAGATTTCTCAACTAATTATATTAAGATAATTTTCTCTTAATGTGATAAAGAGGAAACTGACTCCTTACCTCATACCACTCAGAATAATGCCAGGGTGTTTAAAATTCTAAATATGAAATTCAAAACCCAAAATCTTTTAAGAAGATAATATAATATCTTCATGATTTTTGAAGTAGGGGATATTTCTTTGAAAAGATACAAAAAGCACTATATACTAAGTATTGCATGATAAAATTGTCAGCATTAAATATAAGAAATTCCATTTATCAAATGATACCACAGAGCGAGACGACAAGCCAACTGT
>NW_006922728.1:235802-236411 GCF_000298275.1 Orycteropus afer afer | reverse complement strand
CTTTGAAGATACCTAAAGATAATTCTTTTGAATTCCTTATCAGAGAGTTCCAATGCTGCTTCTTCCTCAGGGATTTGTTCTGGGTCTGTATCCTGTTCCCTGTTTCTACCACTTTATCCTTCTTCTTTGTGTAGACTGTGATGGTCTGTTGTTTCCAAGGCATCATAACATTGTTGTATTTTGATCTCTGTTAACTGTTTGTAAAGAGCAGCCAAGGGTGGTTCAGGCTCTTCTTGGTGGTTTTTTATCATTGGCCTGTAGGTGGAGAAGGAGGAAGTGGCTCTTGTTCAGTAAGTGAAGTCACAGGAGGTGTGGGTGTAGTTGTGTCTTATGAGGACTGATGTTGTCTCCCACTCAGCTAGACACAAATTACAATTGAATTACCATCAAAAAAACTAAAATCCCATGGATGAAAAACATCCCATGTAATCACACAGGAACAGTAACCAAAAAAAGAGAAAGCGTAAAAAAAGAAGAAAAAAACAAGCAAACCTGCAATATCTGGGGATAGCACACTAGGAAGGGAAAAAACAAGTAGTGAAGGAGAATAATAAATGAAGAAAAAGTCAGGAAGAATGCAAAAAGAAAAACAAGGAATGGGGTTAGTCA
>NW_006922728.1:233397-234258 GCF_000298275.1 Orycteropus afer afer | reverse complement strand
ATATCCACATAGTGTGTGTCTGTCTAGCAGGTTTTATTTTACAAATTAAATAGGCTACTAAATATTTGAGAAACAATATGGACTTTAGCCCAATTAAATGAATTGGAAGAATTACCAGAACAGTGTCTTCAGTCTTGGGAGATTTTTATTTTCTGTTCTGCTCAGTAGCTGAAACATCACTTTGAGTCTGGGCGTTTTCAACAAGGCTGAGAGGCTCAGTAAAAAATGAAAGACTACAGAAAGAAAGATGAGAGAGAGGTCAGAGAAGTAGGGGCACAGGCATAGCCACACACCAGAAATCCATCATAACAGTGGACAAGAGGCAGATTATAGGAAAGGATAAACTGCTCACTATTTTGTATTCTGTATACTGAGAAGCTAAACGGATGTCTGCCAGGGATTCCTTTCTGTGATTACCTGCTCATCACACCTTACTAGATGCATATCCTGAAATACCCTGGTGATGTCACTGCTTTTTTTCAAAAAATTAATTATTATTTTTTAAAATTGTGATTTGGGTGAAAATTTACAGAGCAAATTTACTTTCCATTCAGCAGTTCACACACACTTTGTCTCATGACATTGACTACAATTTAGCCCAATGCAACAGCTCCCCTCCCACTTCCTCCCAATAGTTACCTCTTCCCTATGTCCATCCCTATATGTACTGCTGCCCCCTGAGCTGTCTCCCTGTGCAGAAGCAGCCCTTCTTTCTCCCATGATTGCTCTCTCCAAGGAGTGTATCTACTTCAGGTAAATGTTCAACTCATATGCCTATCTTTTGTTTGGCTGGAAGCCATAGGTGTGGATTCATTTCCAGACCTGAAGGGCAGCTAGGGGCCAGTCTCAGTGGTTTCACCA
>NW_006922728.1:232527-233297 GCF_000298275.1 Orycteropus afer afer | reverse complement strand
AAGAAAAGGAAAAGATGCTCGATTTTAATAATAATAAATTAAAATTAAAATGAGATACTGATACCCAAAAGATTGGCAGAAAATAAAATGTCTCTAGATATAAAATATTGGAGAGTATGTGAAGCAACAGAGATTCTTATAAATTTCTGCTGAAGATGTACATGAGAACAAAGGCTTTGGCAAACCCTTTGATATTATCTAGTAAAACAGGAATTGCTCATAGCCTAAAATGCAACAAATAACTGTCACATACACCCCATGTTACAGACACAAGAATATTTATAACATCATTGTTTGTAATACTACAAAACTGGAAACATTACAAATATTCTTCACTTTTGGAGTTGGTGAATACATTGTAAAACATTCATGTAATGAAATTTATGCAGCAATAAAAGTGAAGAAGTTACAGCTACTAGCATCTCTCTTTGGAGTGAACAGAAGTAGCAAGTCAAAAGAAGTAAACATAGAATATGATTGCCCATTAAAAACTGTAAGAACAGGCCAAGCTATAGTGCCTAGAGGTGCAAATGAACATGGTAAAAAAGTAGCAAGAAAAGCAAGGTGAAGACTTTCAAAAGAGTCAGGGAAAGCATATCTCTCTGTTAGGTGGAGTTTAGGAAAGGGCATATCAAGGGTTTATAAATGACACAAAATGTTCTATTCTTTAACCAACGTGGTGGTTACACACTGTATGCTTTGTAATTACTGCTTTACATATACATATATGTTTTATATCATATGAAACCAATTATTGATATATATTTAGT
>NW_006922728.1:229949-231067 GCF_000298275.1 Orycteropus afer afer | reverse complement strand
TCTATGTCTTCCTCTTCCTCAATGCCACGATGTTGATCACTCACATTTGGTACATTGCCCTTCTCTTCACCCAAATCAATACTTATCTCTACCTATCTAACAGTGTTCCCTACCTCCCCTCCCACCCGTTGTAACTAACAAAGAAAATGTCCTTCCATATATAAACCTTTCCTTGACTTTTACAATAACAGACTAATACAATATTTGTCCTTCTGTGATTGACTTATTTCACTCAGCCTAATGTCCTCCAAGTTCAGACACGTTATGTGGTGTTTTGCAAATATTATGTTATTCTTTAGGGTTGCATAGTACTCCATTGTGTGTATGTACCATAGTTTGGTTATCTCTTTTTCAGTTGATGGACACTTAGTTTGTTTCCATCTTTTGGCTATTGTAAATGGGGCTGCGATGAACATGGGTGTGCATATGTCTGTACTTGTCATGGCTCTCAATTCTTTAGGATATATACCTAGTAACAGAATGGCTGGGTGAAATGGTATTTCTAATTCCAACTTTTGAAGGAATCACCATACTGCTTTCCATAGTGGATGTACCATTTTACAGTCCTACCAGCAGTGCATGAGAGTCCAATCTTTCCACATCTTTGCCAACATTTGTTATTTTCTGTCTTGTTGAACTTTGCTACTAGTCCTGGTGCAAGATGGTATCTTGTTGTTTTGATTTGCATCTCTCTAATGGCTAATGATAGTGAGCATTTCTTCATATGTTTGTTGGCTGCCTGAATGTCCTACTTGGTGAAGTGTCTATTCATGTCATCTGCCCATTTTTTAAATTGGATCATTTTTCTTTTTGTTATTGAGGTGTTGGAGTTTTCTATAAATTCTAGAGATAAGTCCCTTATCAGATATGTCATTACCAAATATTTTTTCCCAATCTGTATGTTCTCCTTTGACAGTTTTGGAAAGTCTTTGGAAGCACATAAAAATTTAATTTTTAGAAGGTCCCATTCATCTAGTCTCTTCTGCTGTTGCACATTTTGAATTATACTTGATAGTCTATTTATGCCATATATTGTTGTTGTTGTTGTTAAGTGCCGTCGAGTCGTTTCCGACTCATAGCGACCCCATTCACAGCAGAACAAAACACTGCCCGATCCC
>NW_006922728.1:223525-225674 GCF_000298275.1 Orycteropus afer afer | reverse complement strand
GAATCTCTTGGGTTTTCTAGGTATAGGATCATATCATCAGAAAATAGGGATAGTTTGACTTCTTCCTTACCAATTTGGATGCCTTTGATTTCCCTGTCTTGCCTTATTGCCTTGGCTAGGACTTCCAGTACAATGTAGAATAGAAGTGATGATAGAGGGCACCCTTGTCTGGTTTCTGTTCACAAGGGGAATGGTTTCAGTCCTTCTCCATTGAAAATAATGTTGGCTGATAGTTTTTCATAGATGCCCTTTATTATGTTGAGGAATGTCCCTTCTATTCCTATTTTGCTGAGAGTTTTGATCAGGAATGGGTGTTGTGTTGTTGTTTTTGTTATGTGCCATCGAGTCTAACCTGACTCATAGCGACCCCTCCTTGGGTTTCCGAGGCAGTATCACTACAGATGTAGATTGCCCAACCTTCCTTTCAAGGAGTGGCTGGTGGGTTTGAACCTCCATCCTTCTGGTTAGCAGTCAAGTGCCTTAGATGCTATCAAATGCCTTTTCTGCATCAATTAATATGATAATGTGAATATTTTTCTTTGTTTTATTTATGTGGTGGATAACATTGATTGTTTTTCTAAGGTTCAACCATCCTTGCATACCTGATGTAAACCCGACTTGGTAATGATAAATGATTTTCTTCATATGTTGTTGGAGTCTATTGGCTAGGATTTTGTTGAAGATGTTTGCATCTGTATTCATGAGGGATATTGGTCTGTAGTTTTCCTTTTGGGTGATGTCTTTGCCTGGTTTTGGTATCAAGGTTATCCTTGCTTCATAAAATGAGTTAGGGAGGATTCCATCCTTTTCTATGTGTTGGAATAGTTTGAGAAGGAATGATGTCAGTTCTTCTCTGAATATTTGTTAGAATACTCTGGAAAAATTGTCTGGGCCAGGACTTTTTTTTAGTTGGTAATTTTGTGATGACCTGTTCAATTTCTTCTTTTGTGATGGGCCTGTTCAACTTTTCCGCATCAATCTGTGTTAGTTTAGGTAAGTGGTGTGTTTCTAGAAATTTGTCCATTTCTTTTAGATTTTCAAATTTGTTGGAGTACAGTTCTTCATAGTATCCTGATATCCTTTTTATTTCAGTTGGTTCCATTGTGATATCATCCATTTCGTTTCTTATTCATGTTATCTGTATTTTCTCCCACTTTTCTTTCGTTTCATGTGCCGGTGGTTTGTCAATTTTATTAATCTTTTTGAAAAACCAACTTCTGGTCTTGTTTATTTTTCCTATTGCCCTTCTATTTTGTTTCATTAATTTCTGCTTGAATCTTTATTATTTCCTTTCTTCTTGTGACTGTAGGTTTTTCTTGCTGTTCTTTTTCTAGTTGTCAGAGATGTTGATTTAAAGTGTTGATTTTGGTTCTTCTTTTTTGATGTGTGCATTTATTGCTATAAATTGGCCTCTGCTGTTTCCCAAAGATTTTGGTATGTTGTGTTTTCATTCTCATTTGATTCAAGGAATTTTTTAATTTCAATTTTTATTTCTTCTCTTACCCAGTTTTTCTCAAGGAGGGTGTTGTTCAGTTTCCATGTGTTTACTTTTTTTCTGTTGATCTTCCTATTATTGATTTCTAATTTGATAGTGTTATGATCTGAGAAGATGCTTTGAAGTAATTCAATGTATTTAAATTTATTAAGGCTTGCTTTATGGCCTAACACATGGACTATCATGGAAAATGTTCCATGTGTACTGGAAAAGAATGTATATTTTGCTGCCATTGGGTGAAGTGATCTGGAGATATCTATAAGGTCAATTTGGTGGATTTTATTATTTAGCTTTTCTGCATCTTTTGAGTTTCTTTCCAGTTGTATCTTTCATTGAAAGTGGTGTATTAAAGTCTCCCACTATGACTGAAGAGTCATCTATTTGCCTTTTCAAAACCTTTAAAGTCTGATTTATGTATTTGGGACCCTTTCATTGGGTCCATAGATATTTATTATGGCTATATATTCTTTTTCAATTGATCCGTTAATCATTATATAATGCCCTTCTTTCTCTTTTATGGTGGTTTTTGTCTTAAAGTCAATTTGATCAGAAATTAATGTTGCCACTCCTGCTCTTTTACAGTTGCCATTTGCTTGATATATCTTTTTCCAACCTTTGATTTTTAGTCTATTTTTGTCTTTGTCTCTAAGGTGT
>NW_006922728.1:220946-221490 GCF_000298275.1 Orycteropus afer afer | reverse complement strand
GATTTTCTTTTGAGGTTTATTCTGTTTGTGGTCCATTGGATTTCCTGAATGGATATATTCTCATCTTTCATCATATCAGGGAATTTCTCTTTCAACAAATCTTTGACAATTTTCTCAGTGGTTTTATTTTTCTCTTCCTGTTCTGGAATTCCAGTGACACATAGCTTATTCCTTTTGATGGTATCCTTCATGATCCTTAAGCTTTATTCATCTTGTCTTTATCTTTTTTCTGATTGATCCCTTTCCAAAGAATTATTCATGTATTTGTCTCCAATCTCATAAATTCTGTGTTCCATTGCATCAATTCTACTCCTTTGCCTTCCAAAGTATTATCTATTTCTGACTATTTAGTATTAATCTTTTGAATTCCCATCTCTAGATTTAGAACCATTTCTAATTTTTTATTATTTTGTCATTTTATTCTTGTATTTTCTTCCAAAATTATTCTAGGATTTTGTCTGTGTTTTTCTTGGTCTGTCTCTCAATCCGTTGAAGATACCTAAGTATAATTCTTTTGAATTCCTTATCAGAGAGTTCCAATGCT
>NW_006922728.1:216404-220485 GCF_000298275.1 Orycteropus afer afer | reverse complement strand
AAAAAAATGGGAAAAATTCAAAAAGAAAAAAACAAAGTATGAGGTTAACCACAAGAAAGGAAATTTCAAAAAAAAAATTGCAACCAGGAACAGGGAAAAGAAAAAAAGGTGAAAACTAGAACCTGGGAAGGGAAGAATAAACAGCAATAGTAAAAAGGACAAAAGTAATAATAATAATAGTAGTTTTGAAACAGACAAAAACAAACAAACTAGAAAACAGAAAAAAAATATTGGGGCACGGCTGGGTACCCAGGCTCCCTCTGAGCATGCAGACTGGAATGGAATTTCTGCCAGCCTAGAAGGTGTGTGGGAGTGAGGGATGGCCACACCTCCATTCTCCAAGAGGGTGTGGAGTAAAAGAGTAACAAGGGGAATGTCGCACCTTTCCAATAGTCCAGTTCCAGAATGTCCTTGGGGTTCTTGGCAAGTGGAGCCTCTTCTTAAGTCCCTGGAACCTGGAAGAATGCTGTCGTTTTAAATATCCAAAATGGTCAAACCTCTTGTAAACATTCAAAATGGCTGCATCCTCCGGAAAAGCAATGGTCCACAGCTCAGCTCGCCTTCCTCTCTGCTGCTTCCCCTTTTATTACCCAGCCACCAGAGCAGTCCTCCATGCAGTCCCTGTCTAGCAGGGCTGATTTTTAGGGTAATTCTTAGGTCCTGCCACCACTCATCAATATGCAAGCTGTCTGTGCCATCAGGATTGCTGCCAGACCTCAGCTCTGTGTGTCTCCTTTTTTGGTGTTTTCATGCAAATTCTTCTTCTGGTTGGAGTTTAGTCGACTTCTATATCCTTCCCTTTAAGGCTCAGAGGTCCAGGATTATCTTCTTTATCTGTGTTCATTGGTTCCCCCTTTCTTTGTTGAAGAGGGTCTATACAGTCTTTCTGCCTGTTCTGTAATCTTATGGGAACTCCCAGTGCTGCTTTTTAACATAGCAAATCTGATTTTTTAGATACTTCCAATGAGGGATCAGTAGAAGGGCTCTGCTTTCTCTCTCTCTCTCTTTTTGGTGGAATGAAGATATCTCACCTAGTTACCCTAAGTCTTAGCTGGTGGGTTAGGTTCCATTGGAATCGGCTGAATGAGGGAGCTTTGTTAGCTTGTCCTTTACTTCTGTATCATCCTTGTGTTTCTTGAATCATTGCTAAGCCAGAGCTTCCTGACCAGCAAGGGCTGAGGTGACAGTGCTGTCCCAGCTTCTGCCTCCCTGGGTACTCATAGTCACTAGTCACTACCTCTCTTGATAGCTAAATCTAACTCCCATGTCCCCTAGATCCCAATTCATCCTCTACTTTGGTGTATGGCCCTCCAGAAAGCTTCAAGGTCTGAGATTGGGTTAATTTTAAAACCCTGAAACCTGAAAGGCAAAAAAGCAGCCTGTGTAATTGACTCCATTCCAGTTCTTGTTTTTTATACATCTGAAGAAAATGCATAAATAATTCTTCGTTTTGGCTCCAACATATTTTATTGAACCCATTCAAAAGAACTTCTGCTTTAGATAGGGTAAGTATGGCCACAGGAGAACTGGAGGTGTAGGGGTTATGGATGGAGTGACATAACAATTTACTTGTCCTTGTTACTCTGAGATACTATGCTCTAGGGTCATAGTTTCTACTTTTGATTAATTTTTTGGAGCAGTTCTGAGATTGATGTAGAATGAATTAACATAGTGGGTCCGCTGACTGGAATGATTTAATATATAGATGAGCTGGGAGTGAGGGAGTGAGAATGGAAGGAGATATCAATCTAATTTTCCATATGACTCTGCATCCTCTTTGCAATAGAGTTTACTTATTTCTGAGTAGTTGGACAAGGCTGGAATGAATGTGATCTTAAACTCTTCAGAGAACGTGTCCTGGCTGACAGCCAGTGAAAAACAAGAAATTAATCCTACAACCACAAAGACTTGAATTGATCCAAAAATCTGAATGAGTTTGAAAGCAAATTCTTTCACAGAGCCTCTAGAAAGAAATGCATCCCTAACACCGTGATCTCAGCATTGTGAGAGTCTTAGCAGAGAACCCAGTTGAGCCACACTGTACCTGGACTTCAGGCCCATGAAAAGTATGAGATAATAAATTAGTTTTGTTTTAAGACACAATGTTTATGGTAATTTGCTATGGCAGCAATAGAAATTAATATAGTGACAATTCTTTAATGTATCTCTTTCCCTATATACACATTCACAGAATACACACATGTATATGTGTAATTAACTTGCACATTGCTTTGTGTGTGTTCATGTGTGAACAATTAAAACAATTTTCCTTATTTCTTTATAATTTCCTTCCTGCTATCATCTTCCATCCACTTTAACTGATATCATTAATTTGAGGTTTATAATTTCCTACCTTTCTCTCTGGTGATATGTTATATATCCTTGTGCCCTCAACACTTAGCAAATCCACTCAAACAATCAGTGTTTCCTGAATAAATTATAGAATAGTTATTATGTCTAATTTATCAGGCTTTTATTTTCCCTACATTCTTAGATAATTAAGATAATCTATGTGAATAGCTAGGAGCTCGGGTGGTGTAGTGCATAAGGCATTTGACTGCTAACCAGAAGGCTGGACGTTCAAACCCACCAGCCACTCCTCAGAAGGAAGGTTGGGCAATCTACTTTCATAGAGATACTGCCTTGGAAGCCCAAGGAGGGGTCTCTATGAGTCTGATCTGACTCGACAGCAGTAAGTTGTTTTTTTTTTTTTTTTTTTTAATGTGTATAGCTATCAATTTTATAGAACAACTGACTAAAAAGGAGGGATAAAGCCAGGGAATGACAGTATATTCACACCCCTTTTTTCCCGGGTTGCAACTCTTTACTCCTGTTTTTTTCCTTCACATTTCCAAGAAGCATCCTATTCTAA
This sequence comes from Orycteropus afer afer, assembly GCF_000298275.1. NCBI lineage: Eukaryota > Metazoa > Chordata > Mammalia > Tubulidentata > Orycteropodidae > Orycteropus > Orycteropus afer. Next base: position 217,613 of record NW_006922728.1, on the reverse strand, counting down.
TATCATGTAATCTGTTCTGGATCACAGAATAAGGGAATGTTTCTAAAAATAGAAAACTTTTATTCTACACCTGGGGCAGAACAATAAAATGTTTTACAGCCCATTCTCTGTATAAATCTAAACTCTGAAGTGAATTGAATACTCTATTAAACCAAATAGAACTCTGAAAAATACTAAACAACAGATAAATCACTAATTTGTCCAATTACAATAGGAATATTAAACTACCTCAGCTCTTCACTATGTCTTACTGCATCACATTTAATTGCTCACTTCAAACACAAAGGGAAGCATCTGCTTCAACTTCCATTTGTGTCTGCCACTGGCCATGGCACTAGCATTAGCTATGCCACTGGCAATGATCTTTCCCCTAGCACCAACCATGGCATAGTATCAGCATTTCCTAAAATTCTGGCTTGGACTCTGTCATCTTCTTCTTTCAAGGATTTTCCATATAATGACCCATAGGAACAGAGGTAAACATTATTCATGTCAACCACAAACTCCAGACCTTTCACTTTGTTGCTTTCAGTGTAGACCTAAGGGCTCTCACAGGGCTCTGATAATGTAGTGCCTAAGATATTTGACTGCTAACCAGAAGGCTGGTGGTTCAAACTCACCAGGCACTCATCGGAAGGAAGACTAGGCAATCCATTTCAGTAATGATACCTCCTCAGAAACCCAAAGAGGGGTCACTATGAGTTGGTTCTGACTCAACGGCAGTGAGTTGTGTTGAGTTTAGGATCACTATTGGACACTAGTTTCAAATTCAGATATTGCTGCTATTATAAAATCTTCATTGATGAGCTTTCTGGGCTCCTTAAAGATGATGTTTTTCCTCCCAGGATACGCTTTCATCTTGTACAGTGTGTTCCAGATCTCTTCTTCAGGGGTACACAGTTCTCCTGTAAGAGTATCAAACCCAGGATGGACATCAGAATACCAGTTTGGGGAAAGGCCCAGTCTTTACAATAGGTAAGGTTCATTTTGTTGATAAAATATAACATTTTTTTTAACTTGAATACCTGTTAATTTCCTTCAATTCAAGCCAGAGAGCATTTTCAGGATCTCAGAGGCTCTTTTGAGGGTCTCAGGGAAGTGGTACTTATACTGTTCGGTGATATGCTTCATTCTTTTTGCCTTTTTTAATGGGCTCCTTTTTCTGATTTTTTTTTTTTTTAATTGTGATTTGGGTGAAGATTTACAGAG
>NW_006922728.1:204766-206430 GCF_000298275.1 Orycteropus afer afer | reverse complement strand
TTTCAGCTTGGACTTGTCGGCTTCTATATGCTTGTGAGCCATTTACCTAAGATAAATCTCTCTCTCTCTCTCTAAATATATATAAAATATATATTAAAAAAACCCTTGCTGGGTTTTTTTTTTTTTGTGTTTCTCTAGAGAACCCAATCTAACACAACCCTAAATGAGGATGAGAGGGCTACAGCCTACCAATCCTGTCCTGGCCTTCACAGGCCTGACAGGGGAAGCATCAGAGGGTGGGACTCTCAACTCTCATTCAAAAGTCATTATCTTGTCTTGTGGCAGAGCCTGTTTCCCTTCCCAGAGACTGTTTCCCTTAGAAGCTGTCCTCATTCAAACCACTACCCTCTACACATTGCACAGAGAAAGTTTAAGCTTCCCTCTCAACATCAAAGTCCCACATACATGCAGTGGTACTAGGAGAGAAATTAAAATTATCTCTCCTTATTTCCTGAGGTGGTATGGGAACATCTGGGAGGACTAGAATGGGTTTTGTTTTCCCCAGTCAGTCTCAGTCTCTCAATCCTGTCCATTAAACTCCTTTACTTGGCAGGGTCAGTGAAAGGTCTAAGTTCTCTTCCTGTGCTTTGAAGATGTTTACACACACACACATATAACCAAACTTACTGCCATCAAGTCGGATCCAACTCATAGCGACCCCTCCTTGGGTTTCTGAGGCAGTATCTCTATGGAAGTAGATTGCCCAACCTTCCTTTGGTTAGCAGTCAAATGCCCTGTTCTCTTTGTTGACCTGAGACCCTGAGGATGAAGTGACAGGTGGCTGAGGCTCAAGGAAGCAATTCCCAAGACCTCCCAGGGTTGACAACAAAGATAGGATTCTATGGGACTCACTGTGTTATAGGGTGAATGTCCTCTCAGTTTTCACTCAGAATCATTACCTTGGGTACAGGCAGAGCCTGAACCTCCTCCAGTCTGCTGACCTGAGGCCCATTCCTTAATATCAAGGCCTTAACTCTATGAAACTCCTGAACAAAGTGAGGGAGGAAGTTTCAGCTAGACAGCACTGCCTGGAGCTTCCCAGGGCTGACCAGAGGCCTGCCCTTCAGAATATGGCTATCAGATCCTTCAGTCCTCTAGGAGGAATTGGGAGGGGGTTTGCTTAATTCTGACAGTCTTGCCTAGAGTCTCCCAGGGATGATAGCAGGGCCAGCCAGACTCCACGGAACCTACTATATCAGGTGGTAGTGTAGCCTCTGTCCTCATGCAAGGATCAACCCCTTGGCTACAATCAGGGCTTTGGTCTCTTGTGCTACTCTGTCTCCTCACCTCACAGCAAACCCTGTACCTCCAAGTCAACCAAATAGGAATGAGGAATCACCAGTAGAGTTATCTGGCCACTCCTCCCTGAGATCTCCCAGGGCTAAGAACAGAGGTGAGAGTAATGAGATTCTATGGAAACTCCTTTGTTCTGGAGAAGAGAAAGTTTGTTTGGAGAATAATTCTACTGCTCCTCTAGAATGCAATGTTATCTCATCTTCCTTCTTCTATAATACATATGCTATTTTCAGGTATACCTGGATTAATACCTGCACCTGCTATTGTTTTCCATTAATTAGTTTGTCAATTCGTTTTCCAGAACCAGACTGCTTAATTGATACCTTACCTTTGCTATCTTAGGTCAATTTTCCCCTCATTATTATGTT
>NW_006922728.1:199516-204356 GCF_000298275.1 Orycteropus afer afer | reverse complement strand
CCAGAAGGCTGGTGTTTCAAACCCACCAGCCACTCTTTGGAAGGAAAGTTGGACAATCTACTTCCGTAGTGATACTGCCTCACAAACCCATGGAGGGGTCGCTATGAGTTGGATCTGACTCAATGGCAAGTAACAACAACAACAACAACTTCCTTTACTATTTTCTAATTTGTGGTTGTTTATATATAAATCTGAATATTTGTTTGAAAACTCAATCAACTCTTTAAAAAAATTGACATTTTTCTATTGATTTCCTTAAGTTTTATTTCTTAGTGGGCAATCCTTTATATATTTTTTTCTATCATAAACAAAGCTAAGATGAGCATCCAAGTACATATACATACATGTGTGTGTTGCTATGTGACTGGAGGCTATGCCTCGAATATCAGCAGCGTCACCCATGGTGGGACGGTTTTAGTGGAAGTTCAATACTGAGAAAGACTGGGAAGAAGGGTGGGGCCATCAACTTCTGAAAGAATTTGCTACTGAAAACCTTATGAATAGCAGTGAAATACTGTCCAATATATTACTGGAAAATTTCATGAATATCACTGAAACATTGTGTGATATAGTGCCAGAAGATCAGCTCCTCGGGTTGGCACTCAAAATAGGACTGGAGCAGTGGTCCCTCTTCAAAACAGAGTTGGCCTTAATGAATGTGGATGGAGTAAAGCTTCTGGGACCTTCATTTGCTGATGGGGTATGACTTAAAATTAGAATAAACAGCTGCAAGTATCCATTAACAATCAGAACATGGAATGTAATGAGAATATATCTAGGAAAATTGTAAGTTGTCAAAAATGAAATGAAATACATAAAGATTAATATTCTAGCCATTGTTGTTGTTGTTGTTATGTGCAGTTGAGTCTGAGGCAGTATTGTTACGGAAGTAGATTGCCCAACCTTCCTTCCGAGGAGTGGCTGGTGGGTTTGAACCACCAGTCTTCTGGTTAGCAGTCAAGTGCCTTAGGCACTACACAACCAGAGCTCCTATTCTAGCCATTAGAGAGTTGAAATGGACTGGTATTGGCCATTTTTAATTGGACAATCCTATGGTCTACTATGTCTGGAAAGATAAATTAAAGAAGAATGGCCTATCTTTCATCATCAAAAAGAACATTGCAAGATCTATCCTGAAATACAATGCTGTCACTGATAGAATAATATCCATATGCATACAAGGAAACCCAGTTAATACTACTATTCATATTTACCCACCAACCACCAAAGCCAAAGATGAAGAAATTGAAGATATTTACCAAGTTTGCAGTTTGAATTTGACTAGACATGCAGTTAAGATGTATTAATTATTGCTGGTGACTGGAACGCAAAAGCTGGAGACAAAGAAGACTCATCAGTACTTGGAAAATATGGTCTTGGTGATATAAATGACACGGGAGATCACATGATAGAATTTTGCAAGACCAATGACTTATGCATTGCAAATACTTTTTTTTCAACAACATATTCAGCTATACATGTGGATCTTGCCATATCGAATGCACAGAAATTAAATTTACTACATCTGTGGAAACAGAAAAAGGAGTAGCTCTATATCATCTGTCAAAATAAGGTCAGGAGGTGGCTGTGGAACAGACAGCAATTGCTCATATGCAAGTTCAAGTTGAAGCTGAAGAAAATTAAAACAAATCCATGAGAACCAAAATATGACCTTGAGTATATCACACCTGAATTTAGAGGTCATCTGAAGAATAGATTTGAAGTAATGAACACCAGTCACAGAAGACCAGATGAGTTGTGGAATGACATTAAGAACTTCTCACACTGAAGGAACTGAAGAAAAACTTCAAGCCTTGAATTGCAACATTGAATTATTCTATGGGCAAAATATTGAAGGATGTAGGAAGCATCAAAAGAAGAAATACACAGAATCACTGTTCCAAAAAGAAGTGGTTGACATTCAGCTATTTCGGGGGGTAGCATATGATCAAGAACCAATGATATTGAAGGAAAAAGTCCAAACAGTACTGAAGGAATTGGTTCCTAAGTTTGCCCCTATTTTTTTTTTTTTTGATGATTTTTATACTTTTAGGTTTTACATCTAGGCCTTTGATCCATCTTGCGTTTGTTTTTGTATATGGTGAGGAATATGGCTTCTCTTTCATTTTTATGCAGATGGATATTAATTTATGCCAGCACCATTTTCAAAAGAGACTATGTCTTCCCCAACATAATGGGTTTGACCCTTCTCAAAGATCAGCTGTCCATAGATGTATGGATTTACTTCTTGTTCTCAATTCTATTCCATTGGTCTATGTGTCTATCGTTGTACCAATACCAGCCTGTTTTGAGTACTGTGTCTATATAGCAAGTTTTGAGATTGGGGACTGTGTGGTCTCTTACATTGTTCTTCTTTACTTGTTATTGTTGTTATATGGCATCGAGTCATCTCCAATTAATAGTGACCCTATGTACAGCAGAATGAAAAACACTGTCTGGTCCTGTGCCAGCTTCATGATCTCTACTATACCTGAGCCTAACGCTGCAGCTACTGTGTCAATCTATCTTGTTGAGGGCCTTCCTTTTTTTCTTGACTCTCCACTTTACCAAGCATGACATCCTTCTCCAGAAAATGGTCCCTTCTAACAACATCACCAAAGTAGGTGAGACGAAGTCTGGCTATTCTTGCTTCCACCAAGCATTCCCGCAGCACTTCTTCCAGGACAGATTTGTTAGTTTTTTTTTAGCAGTCCATGGTACTTTCAGCATTCTTCACCAGCACCACAACTCAAAAGCATCAACTCTTCTTTGGTCTTGCTTATTGATTTTCCAGCTCTCACATGCATATGAGGTTGAAAATCTCATGGCTTTGGTTAGTTACATCTTAGTCTTCAAGGAGGTATCTTTGCTCTTCAGCACTTGAAAGAGGTCTTTTGCAACAAATTTGCCCAATGCAATATATATTTTGATGTCTTGACTGCTGCTTCCATTGGCGTTGAACAAATTCTTCATTTATTGTGATGCTGCCTATTGGGCCAGTTGTGAGGATTTTTGTTTTCTTTATATTGAGGTGTAATCCATACTGCAGACTGTAGTCTTTAATCTTCATCAGTAAGTGCTTCAAGTCATCCTCACTTTCAGCAATCGAAGTTGTGTCATCTGCGTATTGCAGGTTCTTAATGAAACTTCCTGCCATCCTGATGCCACATTCTTCTTCACATAGTCCAGCTTCTTGGATTATTTGCTCAGCATACATATTGAATAAGTATGGTGAAAAGATACAACTCTGATGCATTCCTTCCTGATTTTAAACCATGTAGTGTTCCCTTGTTCTTTTTGTATGACAGCCTCCTGGTCTATGTACAGGTTGCTCATGAGTACAATGAAGTGTTCTGGAGTTCCCATTCTTCTCAGTTTCATCCACACTTTTTTTATGATCCATAAAATTGAATGTCTTTGCATAGTCAATAAAACACAAGTAAACATCTCTCTGGTATTCTTTCCTTTCAGCCACGATCCATCTGACATCAGCTATGATATTCCTCACTCCACGCCCCCTTCTGAATCCAGCTTGCATTTCTGGAAATTCTCTGTCAATGTACTTCTGCAAGTGCTTTTGAATTATCTCCAGTAATATTTTACTTGCATGTGATATCAGTGATATTGTTTGACAATTTCCACATTGTGTGGGATCACCCCTCTTTGGAATGGGGATAAATATGGATCTCTTCCAATCAGTTGCCCAGGTAGCTGTATTCCTAATCTCTTGGCATAGTCGGGTGCCTGTAGAGCGGCATCCTTTTGTTGAAACATCTCAGTGGGTATTTTATCAATTCCAGGAGCCTTGATTTTTTACCAATTCCTTCTGTGCAGCTTCAACTTCTTCCTTCAATACCATTGGTTCTTGATCATATGCCACCTCCTGAATTAGATCCTCATCTACCAATTCTTTTTGGTATAGTGACTCTGTGTATTCCTTCCATGTTCTTTTGATGTTTTCTGCATCATTCAACATATTGCCCATTGAATCTTTCAATTTTGCAACTCCAGGCTTAATTTTTTTCCTCAGTTCTTTCAGTTTCAGAAATGCCAAGTGTGTTCTTCCCTTTTGGTTTTCTAACTCTAGGTCTTTGCACATTTAATTATAATAATGGACTTTATCTTCTTGAGCTGCTCTTTGAAATCTTCTGTTCAGCTCTTTTATCCTGTCGATTCTTCCATTTGTTTTAGCTACTCTCTTTTCCAGCGCAAGTTAGAGTTTCTTCTGATATCCATTTTGGTCTTTTCTTCCTTCCCTGTCTTTTTAATGACCTTTGGCATTCTTCATGGATGATGTTCTTGATGTAATTCCTCAATTCCTCTGGTTTTCGGTCATTGGTGTTCAACAGATCAAATCTATTATTTAGATGGTCTCTAAATTCAGTAGGTGTATTATCAAGGTCATATTTTGGCTATCCTGGACTTGTTTTAATTGTCTTCAATTAATTGTCTCCTTTACTAGTGCTAGGAACTCTGGTGATATAGTTCCTAAGGCATTTGACTGCTAACCGAAGGCTGGACGTTCAAACCCACCAGCCACTCCACAGAAGGAAGATTAGGAAATCTACTTCTGTAGTGATACCACCTCAGAAACCCAAGGAGAATTCACTATGAGTCAGATCTGACTAGATGGCAGTAAGTTTGGTTTGGTTGGTTTTGCTAGTGCTTTGCTTTCCCATGGTCTCTTTCCTTTCCATATAAAGTTGGTGATTACTTTTCTCATTTCTTTAGAGAATGGTGATGGGATTTGGATCAGGATTGCATTACATCCGTAGATCTCTTTGGATAGTATCGATATTTTCAGGAGAAAGGGGTAAAACCCAGGAAGCCAAAGAGAAGA
>NW_006922728.1:195610-196704 GCF_000298275.1 Orycteropus afer afer | reverse complement strand
TTTCGTTCTGCTGTGCATGGGGTCGCTATGAGTCGGAAACGACTCGACGGCACTTAACAACAACAACAACAACAAGTCTTCTTATCCATGAACATGATATATTCTTCTATTTCTTTAGGTCTCTTTTGGCTTCATGTAGTAGTGTAGTTTTCTTGGTATAAAAACCAAAACCAAACTCACTGTCGTCTTGGTATAGGTGATTTGTATCTCTGGTTAGATTTATTCCTAAGTACTCTATCTTTTGATTAGTTATTGTAAACAGTATTGTTTTCCTGATTTACTTTACAGAGCCCTTTTTGTTGGTATAGATGCATCTGATTGAATTTTGTATGATGATTTTGTACTCTGCAACTTTGTTGGATCTTTCTATTAGTTCCAGTATTTTTCTTTTCAAGGCTCTGGGACATCCTATGTATAGGAGCATATCATCTGCAAATAGAGATACTTTCACTTCTTCTTTGCCAATTTGAATGTCTTTTATTTACCATTCTTGACTTATTGAGCTTGCTAGGACTTCTAATACAATATTAAATAGGAGTGGTGATAAAAGGCATTATTGTCTGCTACCCATTCCCATGGGAAATCTTTTCAGTGTCTCTCAGTTGAGTATAATGTTGGCTGTTGGTTTTGTTTATATGCCTTTAATTATGTTGATGAATTTCCCTTCCATTCCTATTTTGCTGAGCATTTTTTAACAATAATTAGTTTAAAATTTTGTCAAATGCCTTTTCTGCATTAATTGAAATGATCACGTGGATCCTGTGATTATTTTCCTTTGTTTTATTTATGTGTTGGATTACAATGATTATTTTTCTAATATTGAACCATCCTTGCATACAAGGTATGAGTCCTACTTGGTCATAATGTATTATTTTTTGATATGTTGTTGTATTTTATTTTCTAGGATTTCATTGAGAATTTTTATGTCTATGTTAATGGGAGATATTAGCCTACAATTTTCGTTTTTAGTGGTGTCTTTGCCTGGTTTTGGTATCAGGGTTATGTTTTCTTCATAGAATGAGTTGCAGAGTATTCCATCATTTTCTATATTCTGGAATACTTTGAGTATAATTGATGTCAAGTCTTCTCTGAAT
>NW_006922728.1:191250-195180 GCF_000298275.1 Orycteropus afer afer | reverse complement strand
CTTAGGCCTAGCTCTCTTTTAACTGAAATATAAAAACAAGGGTGAGTCCAATTACAGGCCCTAAGTATGACTTAGGGCCATAGTCTTAGGAGTTTCACTTGTCTCTATCTGACCAGTAATTGTAGTCTTTTTTTTTTTAACAGAATTCAATGAAGTAAATAGAGAAACTCATTCTTTTTCTGAAGCTGCCCTGATTCCTTCCCCCTTGAATATTAATTATTGAAACTTTCCTTCCTTTTCATGAAATGCAGTGTATTTCTAATATACTCTTATATGTGTGTGTGTGTGTGTGTGTATTTACTTACTGTGATTTGGGTGAAAGTTTACAGACAAATTCATTTTCCATACAGCGTTCATATACATTTTGTTTCATGACATTGATTGCAATCCCCACAATGTAACAGCTCTCTTCCCACTTCCTTCCTACCTTTTTCCTGTGCCCTTCTTTCTTATGCATTCCTGCCCTCTGAGCTAGATCTCTGCGTAAATACTGCCCTTCTGATCTTGATTGATTTATTGGTCATTTTTATTTTTATTTTTTAAATTTTGTTCCACATTTTTTTCCCACTCTATCCAGGAACTTCAATTTTGATGTCTTTCCTAGTGTTAGCTGGGCACCATCTAGTTCCTCTGGTCTCAGAGTTACATAGGCTGTGGTTCTTATGGTCCATTAGTCCCTTGGACTAATCATTTCCGTGAATCTTTGATTTTATTCACTCTTTTTTGATCCAGATGAGGAGAGACCAATGGCTATATTTGATGGCCACTCAAGCTTTTGAGACCCCAGTCACATTCACCTAAATAGGATGTAGAACAATGTTTTTGCATACTATGCTGTGTCAATTGAGCTTGATGTTCCCTGCAACCATGGTCTTAAACCCACAAGCTCAGCAACTCACTCTTTCAAGGTGCTTAGTTGTGGCTAAGAAGTTATCCTAACTTTGTCCCCTGTTACCTATATACTGCATATGGACATTCTTATAGCACTTACAAACAAGCATGTAGGAATATCATCTGCCCAACAAATATATGGCCATGGGTATATTCCCATTCACCTCTATCCACACCTAATCTTCTTGCCTATCTACTTTTGTATCCACCCATAGAATAGTGTTTGCTATTACCAATAATTCAGTATTGTGTATACATAATATTTAACTTTATTGTCAGTAACTCTTGTGCATCTCTCCATATCCTCCTTTTCTTTAGTGATATTATGCTGGTCACTAGCTTTTATTATATTGTCTTTCTCTTCACCTAAATCAATACCTGACTCTTAACTAGCAAGCAATTTTCTCTCACCTCCCCTCCAATCCCTTGTAACCAACAAATATACTTTCCTCCCCTGTGTAAACCTTTCCTTGACTTTTTATTATAGCATACTCATAAAATATTTGTCCTTCTGTAATTGACTTATTTCACTCAGCATAATGTCATCTAGGTTTGTCTGCATTTTGAGGTGATTCTCAGATTCTTAACTATTCTTTAATGTTGTACAGTATTCCAGTGTGTGCATGTACCATAGTATGAATGTCCATGCATTTGTTGATGATCATGTAGTTTGTTTCCATCTCTTTGTATTGTAAATAGTGTCATGATGAACATAATCAAAACTAAACCAAACTTACTGCTGTCAAGTCGATCCTGACTCACAGTGACCCCTCCTTGGGTTTCCAAGGCACTATCACTATGGAAGTAGATTGCGTAATATTCCTTCCAAGGTGTACATATATCTATCAGTGTCTTGGTCTTCACCTATTTAGGATATATATCTACTAATGGGACTAGTAGATGGCCCCAATCCAGGTAAGGGGAGGGAGGAAGAGAACTTACCCAAGGCAGGAAGCCACTGGAAGAAGCCAGGGTTGATGGCCCTAATCCAGTAAGGGGAGGGAGGAAGATAACCCACCTAAGGCAGGAAGCTGTAGGAAGAAGCCAGGGCTGACAGTGGGAACAGGTGGGGGAAGGCCAAGAAGTAGGCAGAGAGGCTTGGAAAAACTAAGGGAGACAAACTTGTCTGTCAGTTTTTCCTACTGTGGTGGCTTGAGTGTTGCTGTGAGGCTGGAGGCTGTACCACCAGTGTTTCAAACACCAGCAGGATTGCTCATGGTGGACAGGTTTCAGTGGAGCTTCCAGACTGAGACAGACTCAGAAGAAGGAAGATGCCATCCACTTCTCATAGAATTGGCCAGGGAAAACTTATGAATAGCAGAGAAACAGTGTATGTTACATTACTGGACAACTTTATGAATAACCCTGAAGCATTGTCCAATAGAGTGCAAGAAGATGAGCCCCTCAGATCAGAAAGCACTCAAAATATGACTGGAAAAGAGCTCCCTCATCAGAGTAGAACTGGCATTAATTGTATGGATAAAGAAGAGCTTTTGGGACCTCCATTTGCTGATGTAGCATGACTCAAACTTAGGAGAAACAATTGCAAACATCCATTAATAATTGGAATATGGAATGTATGAAGTATGAATCTAGGAAAATTGGAAGTAGTCAAAAATGAAATGGAACACAAAAACATGGATATCATTGGCATTAGTGAGCTGAAATTGACTGATTTGGGCCATTTTGAATCAGACAACAATATGATCTACTGTGCTGGGAATGACAAACTGAAGAGGAATGGAGTGGCATTCACCATCACAAAGAATGTTTCAAGATCTATCTGAAGTACAATGCTGTCAGTGATAGGATAATATCTATACACCTACAAGGAAAGCCAGTTGAGACTACTATTATGCACCAACTACCAAAGCCAAAGATAAGGAAATTGGAGATTCCTACCAAATATGCAGTCTGAAATTGACCGAACATGAAATCAAAGTGTGCTGACTATCACTGGTGTTTGGAATACAAAGTTGGAAACATAGAAAAATCACTGGTAGTTGGAAAATTTGCTGGAGATCGCATGACAGAATTTGCAAGACTGACAAATTATTCATTGCAAATACCTTTTTTCAACAATACAAAAGGCAGCTATACATGTGGGCTTAGCCAGCTGGAGTGCATAGGATCAGATTGACTGCATCTGTGGCAAGAGGTGATGGAGAAGCTCAGTATCTTCAGCCAAAATGAGGCCAAGAGCTGATTGTGGAACAGACCATCTATCGCTCATACGCAAGTTCAAGTTGAAGTTGAAGACAATTAAAACAAGTCCACAAGAGCCAAGATATGACCTTGAATATATCCCTGTTAAATTTAGATACCATCTAAAGAATAGATTTGATGCATTGAACACCAGTGACCAAAACCAGATGAATTGTGGGATGACATCAACAACATCATCTATGAAGAAAGCAAAAGGTCATTAAAAAGACAAGAAAGGAAGAAAAGACCAAAATGAATGTCAGAAGAGACTCTAAACTTGCCCTTGAAAGGAAAGTAGTTAAAGCAAATGGAAAAAAAAAAATGAGAAGATAAAAGAGCTGAAGAGAAGATTTCAAAGAGTAGCTTGAGAAGACAAGACCAATTATTATAATGAAATGTGCAAAGGCCTGGAGTTGGAAAACCAAAAGGGAACAACATGTTCGGCATTTCTCAAGCTGAATGAACTGAAGAAAATATTTAAGCCTTGGGTTGCAATACTGAAAAACTGTATGGGCAAAATATTGAATGATGCAGGAAATATCAAAGGAAGATGGAAGGAATACACAGGGTCACCGTATCAAAAAAAAAAAGGTCGATGTTAATCCATCTCAGGAGGTGGTATATGATCAAGAACCAATTATATTGAAGGATATAGTCGAAGCTGCACTGAAGGAAGTGGCAAAAAAAACAAGACTTCATGAATTGACAAGATATCCATTGAGACATTTTAACAAATGGATGCCAAACTGCAGGCCCTCAGTTGGAAGACAGCTACCTGGCCAACTGACTGGAAGAGATCCATATTTGTACCCATTCCAAAGAAAGGTGATCCCA
>NW_006922728.1:189091-190767 GCF_000298275.1 Orycteropus afer afer | reverse complement strand
TGGAGGAAGAATCATTAACAACCTGCAGTATTCTGACTTTGCTTATTGAGAGTGAGGATGACTTGAAACAAGATTGAAGAATGAAGTTGGCAGTATGGATTACACCTCAACATAAAGAAAACAAATATCCTCACACCAGGAACAACAAGCAGCATGATGTCAAAAGTTTGAAGTTGTCAATGACTTCATATTACTTGCTTCTACAATCAATGCCAATGGAAGCAGCACTCAAAATATCAGCAATGTACAGCACTGGGAAAATCAGCTGCAAAACCCTGTTTGAAGTGCTGAAGAGCAAGGAGGCCTTCTTGAGGACTAAGGTGCACCTGACACAAACCATGGTATTTTCAATTGCCTCATGTGCTGGACAATGAATAATGAAGACTGAAGGGAAGTCAATGCTTTTGAGTTGTGGTGCTGGTGAAGAATGCTGAAAGTATTATGGACTGCTAAAACAACTAACAAATCTGTCCTGGAAAAAGTGCAGCCAGAATGCTCCTTGGAAGTGAGAATGGCCAGACTTAGTCTCACCTACTTTGGTCATGTTTCAAGAAGAGACCATTCCCCAGAGAAGGATATCACACTTGGTAAAGTGGAAGGTCAGTGAAAGAGGTGCAGGTCCTCAACAAGATAGAGTGACATAGTGGCTACAACGATGGGCTCAGGTATAGCCAGGATCATGGGGCTGGCACAGGACTGGGCATCATTTTGTTCTGCTGTACATAGGGTTGCTATGAGTCAGAGACAACTCGACAGCACATAACAACAACAACAGTGGGATTGCTGGATAAAATGGTATATTTCTATTTCCAACTTTTTAAGGAAGTGCCATACTATTTTCAACAGTGGCTGTACCATTTTACAGTCCCACCAGCAATGTATGAGAATTCAAATATCTCCACATCCTGGCCAGCATTTGTTGTTTTCTGTCTTTTTGAACTTTGTTTTATTGCTAGATGTTGGTGTTGTTGTTAGGTGCTGTCAAGTCGTTTCCGACTCATAGCAACCCCATGCATAGCAGAACGAAACACTGCCAGATCCCGCGCCAGCTCCATGATCCTTGCTGTACTTGAGTCCATTGTTGCAGCCACCGTGTCAATCCATCTCGTTGAAGGCCTTCCCCTCTTTCGTCGAACCTCCTCCCTACAAAGCATGACATCTTTCTCCAGGAAATGGTCTCCTCTGACGACATGACCAAAGTAGGTGAGACGAAGTCTGGCCATCCTCGCTTCCAAGGAACACCTCAGCCACACTTCCTCCAGGACAGATCTGTTAGTTCTTTTGGCAGTCCATGGGACTTTCAGCAATCTTTGTCAGCATCACAACTCAAAAGCATCAACTCTTCTTCAGTCTTCCTTATTCATTGTCCAGCTCACATTTATACGAGGTGATAGGAAACATCATGGCCTGTGTCAGGCACACCTTAGTCCTCAAGGAGACACCCTTGCTCCTCAGCGCTTGAAAGAGTTCCTTCGCAGCTGACTTTCCCAGTGCTACACATTGTCTAAAGTCCTGACTGCTGCTTCCATTGGCGTTGATTGTAGAACCAAGCAATGTGAATTCTTTGACAACCTCAATCTTTTCTTCATTTATCGTGATGCTGCTTATTGGTCCAGTTGTGAGGATTTTTGTCTTCTTTATATTGAGACATAATCCATACTGCAGACTGTGTTCCT
>NW_006922728.1:182346-186799 GCF_000298275.1 Orycteropus afer afer | reverse complement strand
GGGCCTTTTGCTCCCTTTTCTCCCACTCTCCCGCCCTGCTGCTTTGTGCATGTCTGGGTTCCCTCCCCTTACCTGGATCCCTGCAGCTCACTCCTTGTCTGTCCTGGTTGCCAGGCTTATTCCTCTCCCCTCTCTGGTTTTCCCACCCTGATGCTTTGAGCGTGCCTGGGTTCCCTCTCCTCACCTGGATCCCTGGACCCATTGTGAGATGCACCTTAGCTAAGACTCCATCAATAACTTGACCTCCATAAGCCCACATTCTGACTGGTGGGCCACAAGGATGCTTTTGGTCACCTGGAATTAGTGTCAGTTCAGAGCCAGTGTCTAGTAATCCCCAAATAGTCTTTTTATTTCCTATTCCCCAATGAACAGTCACTCTCATAAAAGGCCTCAGTCCCTTCGGGGAAGGCTAGGAGAAAGATTAACATGATAGATTTTGGCAATGTAGTGGGGTCCTTCCTCAAAGGGACCCAGCCTCCCCTTCATTCAAGGGGTTGTGGGTCTGTAAACTGACCCAAGTCTGGGAATTGATTGAGAGGTCATGTCTCTGTATTCCAGTAATTCAATCTAGGCTGCTGTTCACATGACCTAGAATTCTTCTGTCTGTACAGATCAAGTAAATATTTAGTAGGCTTGCCATGCATTCATTACTAGGAATACCATGCACAAGTAGCCAATGCCATAATTCCACATGAGTCAGACTACTCTGATTACGGTTTCAACTCTGCTGTCCATTATGGTAACCACACCCACCTTGCCTTTGTCGATTAACTGTTGCCACTTGGCCCCTACTCCTATGGGGTCCAATTATCCCCATAGTACTTAAGTGTCTTAGTTCAATTAGGGCAGTTCCCACTGTCAAATCAGGTTTATATAAAATAGCAATCACAGCAGTCTTCAGGGATGCTGGACTCTCTTCATAAATTTATTCCTCACAGTACTGGTGAAAGGCATGTCTTTAGGACTCTCCATTTCTGGATCTAGGGGTCTAATCTGATAAATCCATTTAATCCCATCAAACAGAGGTGGAGAGCATAATGCTTTTACAGTAATTCCTTCATATAGGAGGGATTCAACAGAATTTGCAGGCTCTGTATCCTGATCTTCCTGACTATCTGCCCATATGTCCCCATTCCAGGTTTCAGCATCCCATTTTTTCCCAATCAAAGCCCTCACTTTAACTTCAAACACCATTCTGGGTTGGCAATTTAGTTGGCGTTGTAATTGAGCCACCCTTACAGTAAGACTCTTGGTTTGTTTTTCGGCAATATAAGCTCTGTTAATAGAAGAAAGAAGGCTTTCTTTCAGAGCACAGCTTGAAACACTGAGGTTTTTTATGCAACACTTAAGCTATGACTCAGCAGCCCTGAGCTCATCTCACTCTTTCACCACTTTGTCTAGTGTAAGTAGAAGCAACCAACCAGCTTCCTTATACTCCTCATGCTGACAAAATTGCAGAAAAGTATCAAATATGTGATCACCCAGAGCCTCACTTCTCACAAGTACTTGATCTATTGGTGGTGCTATTTTGCATATTAATGTTGCCACCTCATGCCATGGATTAGCAGGGCCCTCTTTACTAACAGAGGCAGGGTCACTAGTGTCTTTATGATTAATCAAATTGGAGAACCAATTTAGGAAGCCCATCCTTATAATTTTGTCTCTCTAGAACCACTCTTGGAACCAAATGTGTTAATCTGTGTTCTCTAGAGAAACAAAACCAGTAAAGCTTATAGAGAGAGAGAAAGAGAAATTTATCTTAGGAAAACAGTTTACACACTTATAGAAGCTGGCAAGTCCAATGTTTTTCGATCAAACGTCAAGCTGGAGGCTTTTCCTGACTCTTGCAGCTGCAGGGACTGAGAAGCTCAAGGTTGGCAGGCAGTATTATGGCTGTTGACTCCACCAGATGACAAATCCAAGATCTCCAGGCCAAATGGTGGATTGTCCGCTCATGGACAGTTGTAGGCAGCACAACAGAATCCCGATCCACAGAGAGTGTCTTTTCCCCCAGGATGTCCATAGATATACTGGAAACAGGCCACACACCTAGGGAAACTCCCTTTCAACAGATTGGCTGCTCAAAACTGGGGTCCAGCCAAGTTGACACACAGCTCCAACTATCACAAAGGGTGATGTCCAAGCTGCACTAAAGGAATCAGCAAAAAACGCAGCTCCAGGAGTTGATGGAATACTCATCAAATGTTTTAACAAACACATGCAGCACTAGAGGTGCTTACTCATGCATGCAAGAAATTTGGAATAAAGTTATCTGGCCAACCAACTGAAAGGTATTAGTACTTGTGCCCATTCCAACGAAAAGTGATCAACAGAATGTGGAAATTATAGAACAATCTCATTAATATCACACACAACTAAAACCATGCTGAAGATAATTCAAACTGATTGTAGCAGTATATTGACAGGTAACTGTGAGAAATTCAAGCTGGATTCAAAAGAGGAAGTGGAAAGAAGGATTGTGATAGTTGGAGTTGTGTGTCAACTTGGCTGAACCAAAATTCTGAGTGGTTTAAGCAGTTGTGATGTGGGTTATTTCCATGATGAGATTGGATGTATGTTTTGAGCAGCCAATCTGTTGAAAGGGAATTTCCCTAGGGGTGTGGCATGCTTCCAATATATTTATGGACATCCTGGGGAAAAGAGACACTCTTCTGGGATCAGGATCCGGTTGTGCTTTCTACAACTGTCCATGAGCCAACAATATTCCATTTGGCCTGCAGATCTTGGATCCGTCATTCAGTAGCATCAACAGCTGGTATACTGCCTGCTAATCTTAAGCTTGTCAGCTTCTGTAGCTGCGTGAGTCGGGAAAATCCTCCAGCTGATGTTTGATACAAGAACTTGGGATTTGCCAGCTTCTATAAGCTTTACTGGTTTTGCTTCTTTAGAGAACCCAGCCTAACACAAAGATATCATAGCTAATGTCAGATGGATCATGGCTGAATGCAAAGAATACCAGAAATATGTTTATCTGTGTTTTATTCACTATGCAAAGGCATTCAACTATGTGGATTATAACAAATTATGGATAACATTGTGAAGAATGGGAATTCCACTTAATTGTGCTCTTGAGGAACTTGTACATAGACCAAGAAGCTGTTCTTCGAACAGAACAGGGGCACACTGCATTTTTAAAAATCAGGAATGGTGTGCTTCAGGGTTGTATCCTTTCACCATACTTGTTAAATCTGTATTTCGAGGAAATAACCTGAGAAGCTGGACTATATGAGGAAGAAAAAGCATCAGGATTGGAGGAAGACTCATTTACAACCTGTGATTATGCAGATGACACAACCTTGCCTGCTGAAAGTGAAGAAGAATTGAAACACTTACTGTTGAAGATCAAAGTCTTTAATATGGATTGCACCACTACATAAAGAAAACAAAAATCCTTACAACTGGACCAATAAGCAACATCAAAATAAATGGAGAAAGGATTGAAGAAGGCAAAGATTTCATTTTACTCGGATCCACAATCAACACCCATGGAAGTAGTAAAGAAATCAGACGTCATGTTGCACTGGGCAAATCTGATGCATAAGACTTCTTTAAATTGGAAAGATAACACTTAGAAGACTAATGTGCACCTAACCCAAGCTATGGTATTTTCAATTGCCTAATGTGCATGTGAAAACTGGACAATGAATAAGGAAGACCAAAGAAGAGTTTATGCCTTTGAGTTGTTGTGTTGGTGAAGAATACTGAAAATATCATGGACTGCCAGAAGAACAAACAAATCTGTCTCAGGAGAAGTGCATCAAGAATGCCTTTAGAAGTGAGAATGGCCAGACATTGTCTCACCTACTTTGGTAATGTTGTCAGAAGAGATCATTCCCTGGAGAAGCATATCATGCTCGGTAAAGTAGAGGGTCAGTAAAAAAGGGGAATATCCTAAAAAAGATGAATTGACACAGTCGCTGAAAAGACAGCTCAAACATGAGATGTGAAGATGGCACAGGACTGGGCAATGTTTTGTTCTGTTGTACATAGGGGCATTATGAGTCAGAGTTGACTTGATGGCACAGAACCCCAACAAAAACAATGGATAATGATCATGAGCATTTCTTAATGTGTTTGTTGACTGCTTCAATATCTTCTTTGGTGACGTGTCTATTCATGTCCTTTGCTAATTTTTTAATTGGATTTTTTGTCTTCTTGATGTTGTGGTGTTGAAGCTTTCTATAAATCTTGGGGGTAAGTCCCATATTAGATATGTTGGTGTCAGATATTTTTTCCCAATTTGTAGGTTGTCTTTTTACTCTTTTGAGAAGTCTTCTGATGCACATAAGAATTTATTTTTTTAGATGGTCCTACTCATCTAGTTTATCTTCTGCCATTTGTCCAGCTTTCAATATGCATGATAGTCTATTTATGACATAAATTAGGGCCCCTAAATTTGCCTCTATTTTATCTTTGATAAAGTTTGTAGTTC
>NW_006922728.1:180167-181356 GCF_000298275.1 Orycteropus afer afer | reverse complement strand
ATCTTAACTGCTGCTTCCATTGGTGTTGATTGTAGAACCAAAGAATATGGAGTCTTTGACAACTTCAATCATTTCTCAATCCATCGTGAAACTATTTATTGGACCAGTTGTGAGGATTTTTGTTTTCTTTTTGTTGAGGTGTAATCCATATTGCAGACTGTAGTCTTCAATCTTCATCAGTAAGTGATTCAAGTAATCCTCACTTTCAGCAAGCAGAGTTGTGTCATCTGCATAACGCAGGTTGTTAATGAGTCTTCCTCCAATCTTAATACCATGTTCTTCTTCATATAATCCAGTTTCTCAGATAATTTGCTCAGCATACAAATTGAATAAGTATGGTGAAAGGATACAACCTTGATGCAATCCGTTCTTGATTTTAAACCATGCAGTATCCCCTTGTTCTGTTCAAACAACAGCCTACTGGTCAATGTACACGTTGCTCATGAGTACAATCAAATGTTCTGGAATTCGCATTCTTGTCAATATTATCCACAATTTGTTATGATCCACATAATCAAATGCTGCTTTGGCATAGTCAATAAAACATACGTAAACATCTTTCTGGTATTCTTTTTTTCCAGCTAAGATGCATTTGACATCAGTAATGATATCTGTCATTCTACATCCTCTTCTGAATCCAGCTTGCATTTATGGAAGCTCTCTCTGTCAATATACTGCTGCAACTCTTTTTGAATTATCTTCAGCAAGATTTTACTTGCATGTGATATTAATGATATTGTTCAATAATTTCCACATTCTGTGGGATCAACTTTCTTTGGAATGGATACAAATATGGATCTCTTCCAGGCAGTTGGCCAGGTAGCTGTCTTCCAAATCTCTTGGCATAGCTGAGTGAGTGCCTCCAGCACGGCATCTGTTTGGTGAAACATCTCAATGGGTATTCCATCAATTTGTGGAGCCCTGTTCTTTGTCAATTCCTTCAGTGCTGCTTTGACTTCTTCCCTTTATACCACTGGTTCTTTCTTTCTTGTTTTATTTGTTGTGATTTGGGTATGGGTGTGGGTTTACAGGGCAAATTCACTTTCCATCCAGCAGTTCACGTACTCTTTGTCTCATGACATTGAATACAATTTATCTCAATGCAACAGCTCCCGTCCCATTTCCTCCCCATAGTTACCTTTTCCCTCTGTCCATCCCTGCATGCATTCCTGCCCCCATGTGCTGTCTC
>NW_006922728.1:176866-177553 GCF_000298275.1 Orycteropus afer afer | reverse complement strand
GTTCTCTTCCCCATTTAATGGATTTTGACCCTTTGTCAAAGATCAGCTGACCATAGGTCGATGGATCTATTTCTGGGTTCTCAATTCTATTACATTGGTCTATGTGTCTGTCACTGTACCAAAACCTGGCAGGTTTGACTACTGTGGCTGTATAGTAGGGTTTGAGATCTGGCAGTGTGGGACTTACTACTTTGTTCTTCTTCAATAGTGCTTTGCTTATCTGAGGTCTCTTTCTTTACCATATAAAGTTAGTGAATGTTTTTTTTTTATATCCTTAAAAAATATTGATGGGATCTGGATTGGGATTGCATTGAATGTATAGATTGCTTTGGGTAGAATTGACATTTTCACAATATTCAATCTTCATATCCACAAGCATGGTATCTTCTCTGATTCATGTAGATCTCTTATGGTTTCTTGAAGCAGTTTTTTATAGTTTTCTTTGTACAAGGATTTTTGTGTCCCTGGTCAGATTTATTACCAAGTATTTTACTTTTTTATTAGCTATTGTAAATGGTATTGATTTCCTTATTTCTTTTTCAGCAATCTCTTTGATGGTGTAGAGAAATCCAACTGATATTTGGATATTGATCTTGTATCCTGCCACAATGTTTAATCTCTCAATTACCTCCAGTAGATTTTTGACTGGGTATCTTGGGTGTTCTAGGTATAGGATCATATCATCAG
>NW_006922728.1:174573-175115 GCF_000298275.1 Orycteropus afer afer | reverse complement strand
TAGGGGTAATAGTGAGTGGCACCACTCCTGTTTCCACCACTTGGTTCCTGGACCTGTGAGTCCTGACTATTGGAGAAACAGAACCATATATTGGACGCTGGTTTAGAGCATATACAGCCTCTTGGAGAACATTGCCCCATTGTAGTTAAGTGTCTTAGTTCAATTAGGGCAGTTCCTACTGTCAAATAAGGTTTACATAAAATAGCAATCACAGCCGTCTTCAAGGATGCTGGAGCTCCCTTCACAAATTTATTACTCATAGTACTGGTGAAAGGCGTGTCTTCTGGACTCTCCATTTCTGGATCTAGGGGTCTAATCTGATAAATCCATTCTAACAGGCCAATATCCTTAAGCCTCTGGAAACCTTCTTCTACATTAAACCAAGGCAGATCTGGTACTTCAACTTGACTTAAGGTAGGCCACTACATAATCCATGCTTCAATAAGGCAACCAAATAAACTATTAGATCCTTTCCTAACCTCTCGAGCTGAGACATTGAATGAAGAATCCATACTTAGTGGGCCTAAATCAATAAACTCAGA
>NW_006922728.1:158292-159760 GCF_000298275.1 Orycteropus afer afer | reverse complement strand
TATCCTGTTTGGGGTTCGTTGGACTTCCTGGATTGGTAAATTCTCATCTTTCATCATTTCAAGGAAGTTCTCCTTCAGCAAATCTTGGACAATTTTCTCAGTGGTTTTGTTTTTCTCTTCCTGTTCTGGAATTCCAAAGAAATGTAAGTTATTCCTTTTGATGGTATCCCACATGAACCTTAGGCTTTCTTCATTTTTTTTTTAAATTTTTTTTTTCTGAATGATCCATTTCCAAAGAAGTATTCAGGTATTTGTCTTCAATCTCATTAATTCTGTCTTCCATTGCATCAATTATTCTCCTTTGCCCTTCCAATGTGTTAACTATTTCTGTCAATGTAGTATTATTAATCTTTTGGATTTCTATCTATAGATTTAGAATAATTTCTAACTTTTCATTTAATTTGTCATTTTGTTCTTGTATTTTCTTCCAAAATTCTTGTAAGGTTTTTTTCTGTGTTTTCTTTGGTCTGTCCCTCAATCCTTTGAAGATACCTAAAGATAATTCTTTTGAATTCCTTATCAGAGAGTTCCAATGCTGTCTCTTCCTCAGGGATGTGTTCTGGGTCTGTATCCTGCTCCCTTGTTTGTACTACTTTATCCCGATTCTTTGTGTGCACTGTGATGGTCTGTTGTTTCTGAGGCATAGTGATGTTATTGTATTTAGATCTCTGTTAACTGTTTGTGAAGAGCATCCACTCATTTAGAGACAAATTACAATTGAATAACCATCAAAAAACTAAAAGCCCATGGACAAAAACACACAATGTAATCACACAGGAACAGTAACCAAAAAAAGAGAAAAGGGAAAAAAAAGAAGAAAAAACAAGCAAACCTGCAATATCTAGGGATAGGGCACTAAGAAGAAAAAAAAAAAAAAGAAAAAAGTAGGGAAGGAGAATAATAAATGAAGAAAACAATAGGAATAATGCAAAAAGAAAAACAAGGAATTGGGTTAGTCACAAGAAAATAAAAGGGGTAAAAAAAAAAAAGAAAGAAAACCTTAAATTGAGGGTGGCAGAATTTCAATCAGGCATCAGGAGAAGAACAAATGCTGAAAACTAGGACCTGGTAGTGGAAGATTAAGAATAATAATAAAAGGACAAAAGTATTAATAATATTAGTTGTTTTGAAACAGATGAATACAAGTAAATTAATCACCAGGAAAAAGAAAGCGAAAAAGAAAAAAAGTAAAAAGAAAAAGAAAAAAATCAGTGGAGGACTGGGTAGAACACCCAGGCTCCGTCTGAGCACACAGATTGTGATGGAGTTCCTGTGAGCCCAAAAGGTAGGTGGGAGTGGGGTTGGCCACACCTCTGTTCACCAAGTGGGTGTGGGGTGTAGTAACAAGAAGAATGTCATAGCTTTTCATTCTTGCAGGCCCCGAGTGTCCCTGGGGTTGCTGGAAAGTAGGACGTGTTCTTAAGCCCCAGAAATCAGCGAGAGCACTGTCTCTTTAAATATCCAAAAT
>NW_006922728.1:154613-156978 GCF_000298275.1 Orycteropus afer afer | reverse complement strand
AAATGATTTTGAGTTTTATTCCACATTGTTCTCACTCTCTATCCAGAATCTCCTCCATAGATTCCCCCTCTGAGTGGTTGACAGTGGTAGCTGTCCACCATCTAGTTCTTCTGGTCTCATAGGCTGCTGCAGATCGCATGGTGTACCAGTCTCCAGGACTAATTTTTTTCCATGAATCTTCGGTTTTCTTCATTCTTCTTTGCTCTGGACAAGGAGAGACCCATCATTGCATTTAGATGGCTGCTTGCAAGCTTTTAAGATCCCAGTCTTTACTCACCAAAGTAGGAGGTAGAACAATACTTTGTGTAGTATGTTATGCCAATTGAGCTTGATGTCCCCTGCGACTATGGTCCCGAACCCACTGGTTCAACTACTTGGTCCCTCTGGTTAGTTGGGTGCAACCAAAAAGTGACTACAACCTTGTCCCTTGTCAGCTCTACTATTCCCCTTGGAATTCTTACAGAACATAGAAATACACTTGTAGAAACATTGTCTGCGAACCCTATACATGGTCTTATGTACACTCCCTACTGCATAGACGTACCTACTAGTTTAGCCTGTCCACCCATTTATCCATCTGTATACGCATGTTTGCCTTCACTGACAATGCAGTACTGTATGTGCAATAGGATTCATCTTTGTTGTCTGCACCTCCCATGTACCTCTTTATGTCTTTCTCTTTCTCAATGCCACCATGTTGCTCACTCACATTTGGTACATTGCCCTTCTCTACACCCAAATTTATACTTTACTCTACCTATCTAATAGTGTTCCCTACCCTACCCTCCCACTCCTGGTAACCAACAAAGAAAATTTCTTTCCATATATAAACTCTTCCTTGACTTTTACAATAACAAACTAATACAATATTTGTCCTTCTGTGATTGACTTATTTCACTCAGCATAATATCCTCCACATTATGCGGTGTTTTGCCAATTCTATGTTATTCTTTAGGGTTGCGTAGTATCCCATTGTGTGTATGTACCACAGTTGGTTATCCACTCCTCAGTTGATGAACACCTAGATTGTTTCCAACTTTTTGCTATTGTAAATAGTGCTGCAATGAACAGTGTTGTGCATACGTCTGTTCCTGTCATAGCTCTCACTTCTTTAGGATATATACCTAGTAACAGAATGACTGGATCAAATGGTATTTCTATTTCCAATTTTTTAAGGAATAGCCATACTGCTTTCCACAGTGGATGTACCATTTTACAATCCTATCAGGAGTGTATGAGAGTCACAATTTCTCCGCATCCTTGCCAGCATTTGTTATTTTCTGTCTTGTTGATCTTTGCTGCTAGTGCTGGGGCAAGATGGTATCTCATTATTGATTTGATTTGCATCTCTCTAATGGCTAATGATCATGAGCATTTCTTCATGTTTGTTGACCATCCTGGCCTGTTTTGGCTGAAGATACTCAACTTCTCCATTGCTTCTTGCCACAGATGTAGTCAATCTGATTCCTGTGTGTTCCACCTTGTGAAGTCCACGTGTATAGCTGTTGCTTATGTTGTTGAAAAAACAATGAATAAGTTGTTAATCTTGCAAAATCTATCATGGGATCTTCAGCATTATTTTTATCACCAAGGCCATATTCTCCAGCTACCAGTAACTCTTCTTTGTTTCCAACTTTTGCATTCCAGTTACCACTTATAATCACCACATCTTGATTGCATGTTCGGTCAATTCCAGACTGCAGAAGTTGGTAGAAATCAGTTTCCTTATCTTTGGCTTTGGTGGTTGGTGCATAAATTTGAATAATAGTAGTATTACCTGGCTTTCCTTGTAGGCATGTGGTTTTATCGTATCACTGACAGTGTTGTACTTCAGGACAGATCTTGAAACAGTCTATGATGATGAATGCCACTCCATTTCTCTTCAATTTGTCATTCCCGTCATAGTAGATCATGTTGTTGTTGTTGTTGTTAGGTGCTGTCAAGTCATTTCT
Source organism: Orycteropus afer afer (assembly GCF_000298275.1). Lineage (NCBI taxonomy): Eukaryota > Metazoa > Chordata > Mammalia > Tubulidentata > Orycteropodidae > Orycteropus > Orycteropus afer. The sequence continues at coordinate 155,026 of NW_006922728.1, read as the reverse complement.
GACTCATAGCAACTCCATGCAGAGCAGAACAAAACACTGCCCGATCCTGCACCAGCTCCATGATCCCTGCTATACTTGAGCCCATCATTGCAGCCACTGTGGCAATCCATCTTGTTGAAGGCCTCCCCCTCTTTCATCGACCTTCCACCCTACCAAGCATGACATCCTTCTCCAAGGAACGGTTCATTCTGACAACATGAACAAAATAGATGAGATGAAGTCTGGCCATTCTCGCTTCCAAGGAGCATTTTGGGTGCACTTCCTCCAGGACAGATCTGTTATTTCTTTTAACAATCCATGGTACTTTCAGCATCCTTCGCCAACAACACAACTCAAAAGCATCAACTCTTTTTTGGTCTTCCTTATTCATTGTCCAGCTCTCACATGCATGGGAGGTGATTGGAAATATCATG
>NW_006922728.1:149525-151959 GCF_000298275.1 Orycteropus afer afer | reverse complement strand
ACGGCCTCCCCCTTCTTCCTAGTCTGTCTCAGTCTATAAGCTGGGCTGATACCTGTAGTAGATCATATGGTTGCCTTATTCAAAATGGCCCAAACCAGTCCATTTCAGCTCACTAGTGCCTACAATATCAATCTTTATGCATTCCATTTCATTCTTGACAACTTCCATTTTTCCTAGATTCATATTTTGTACATTCCATGTTCCAGTTATTAATGGATGTTTGCATCTCGTTGTACTCATTTTGAGTTGTGCGACATCAGCCAATAGCAGTCCCGAAAGCTTTTTTCTATCCTCATCACTAAGGTCATCTTTACTCTGAGGAGTCAGCACTTCCCCAGTTAAATTTTGAGTGCCTTCTAACCTGATGGGCTCATCTTTTGGCACTATATCAGACAATGTTTCAGGGCTATTCATTAAATTTTCCAGTAATATAACAGACAGTGTTTCATTGCTATTCATAAGGTTTTCATTGGCCAATTGTTTGAGAAGTAGATGGCCTCTTCCTTCTTCCAAGTCAGTCTTAGCCTGGAAGCTCCTCTGAAATCTGTCCACCCTGCTGGCATTTTCCAACACCGATGGCATAGCCTCCAGGCTCACAGCTACACATAAGCCACCAAAGGACGACAAACTGACAGACAAGATCGTCTCCCTTAGTTGTTCCTAACTGCTCTGTGCCCACCTACCTCAGGCCCTGGCCTTAAATAGATAGATCTGCATCCAAGTGAAGCAGCTCCCAGATCCGCACCACCCTACCTCAGGCCCCAGCCTTAAAATAGATAGAGCCACTCCCAAGCAAAGCAGCCCTGATCCCAGTGCCCTCCTACCTTGGGCTCTGGCCTTAAGAGTATCTCAGTCCCTAGAGATCATCAAAACCAAGTCCTATGTTCTACACATAGGACAACAGAGGCCCAGAGATGGAAATGATGGGCCCAACATCACACAGTCTATTAGTGGCCCAGTTAGGCCATCACACTTCCAGAGCACTATGTTTCTTCTGGGACATGTGGAGGAGCCTCTTCCAGCCATCTTGTAGGTAGAAGCACTGCCCCCAACCCCAGCCACTCTCCTTCCACATGCATCTTTCCTATTCCCTACTCCCACCCCACCCCAGGTCTGTGAAGGGCTGGCAAGGTGAGAGAGGACAAGGTTAACAATTGGGATTTTATTTAATCCTCTAAGCTAGTTTAAACAGAAGCCACATTAGTTTAAGCAGGAGGAGAGAGATAAAGAGGGGTTTGGGCTGGGAGGTGCAAGGGAGTTAATGAATAATGCACACTGCACCAAGGGGCCAGGTTTGCCAATGGGCTTAACACTGTTTTCCCATATAAGAATGCTCCTCTATGAACTTCCCACCTCATTTCTCAAGACCCAGGCCTTCAAGCAGTGCCCCTCCACCATGGGAGTACCCCAATGCCCAGGGTGCTCTCCAGTGCAGAGCAATGGAAAGATCGTGGGTCACAGATAGGCAGAGCTGAGAGTTGCACTTAGCTCTTCCGCCTACTTGCTCTGTGACCCTAGACAAGTCACTTCATCTCTCAAGGTCTCAGTTTCTTCATCTTTTCAAAGGAGCTGAACACACCTTTCTTGCAAGCTCCTTCAATGACAGTCATACAGAACCTCCCGGGCGCTGCGGCGGCGGCTTGCGGTGGTGGCAGCTGGGGTCCACTGGGAGCCCAGGCAGAGGACACTCAAGGGGTCTGGAGCCAATCTGCCTTCTGGCAGCCAGGGAGCAGCTGTGGATGCACATCCCACGCCCAGCCAGTGGCCAGACCAAGCCTGAGCACCGCAAACCGAGCGTCCAGCGCGCAGGGACAGCTAGTCGGCACTCACCCGCTGCTTTTGCCTGATGGTAGCCCCGCTGATGTCAGTTTCTTATACTAGCGGTTTTTGTTTTCTCTTGTTTTTTACATTTTCTTTGTCTCCCTGGTAAGATTTATTCCTAAGAATTTTATCTTTTAGGTAACTAATGTAAATGATATTGTTTTCTTTTTCTTTTCTTTTCCTCTTTATCTTTTCAGAGACCTCTTTGTTGATGTAGAGTAATGCAACTGATTTTTGAATGTTGATCTTGCATCCTGCCATTTTGCTGAATCTTTCCATTAGTTCAATTAGTTTCTTGCTGAGTATCTTGGTTTTTCTATATTTAGGAACATGTCTTCTGCAAGTAGAGATAGTTTTACTTCTTCTTTTTTAATTGAGATGCCTCTTATTTCTATATCTTTCCTTATTATCCTGGCTAGGACTTGCAACACAATGCTGAATAGAAGTGGTGAGAGGGACAATGATATAGAAATAAAAAATAAAAAAGCATTCCCTTTGAGTCCCTCTCCACTGAGTATAATGTTGGGTTTTGGTTTGCATACATTCCCTTTATTATATTGAGAAATCCCCCTTCTACTCCTATTTTTACTGAGCGTTTTTTTGTTTTTTTTTT
>NW_006922728.1:147900-149045 GCF_000298275.1 Orycteropus afer afer | reverse complement strand
ATCACCTGCTCAATTTCTTCCTTTGTTATAGATCTGTTCAAAATTTCTACCTCAATCTGTACTATTTTAGGTAGGTCATGTGTTCCTAGAAATCTATCCATTTCTTCCAGGTTTTTAATTTGTTGGAGTACAATTGTTCATAGTATTCTGTTATTATTCTTTTCATTTTGGTTGGTTCTGTTGTGATGTTGCCCATTTCATCTATTATTCATGTTATTTTCATCTTCTCTTTCTTTTCCTTAGCTAAATTTGCTAGTAGTTTGTCCATTTTATTTGTCTTTTTAAAGAACCATCTTCTATTCTTGCTGATTTTTTCATTTTTTCAGGCTTCCACTTTATTTATCTCTGCTCTGATCTTTATTATTTATTTTCCTCAGGATATTGCAAGCTTCTGTTGTTGCACATTTTCTCATTGTTGGAGTTGTTGGGTTAAGGTGTTGATTTTGGCTCTATCTTCTTTTTTTGATGTGTGCATTAATTGCTATAAATTGACCTCTGAATACTGCTTTTGCTATGTCCCAGTGGTTGTGGTACATTGGGTTTTCATTCTTGTTTATTTTTAGGCACATTTTAATTTCACATTTTATTTCTTTTGTTATCCAGTGGTTCCTGAGCAGTGTGCTATTCTTTGCCAATGTATTTGATTTTTTCCCCCTCATCTTCCTATTGTTGATTTCTAATTGTATAGTGTTGTCATGTGAGAAGACGTTTTGTAGTTTTTCAGTTTTTAACAATTTATTTAGGCTTTTTTTGTGGCCTAACATCCGTTCTGTTCTGGAGAATGATTCATATGCACTAGAAAAGAATGTGTGCTATGTTTTTATTTCTTGGAGTGTTCTGTATGTGTATATTAGGCTAAGTTGGTTGACTGTGTTGATGAGACCTTCTGTGTCTTTGTTTTTGTTCTTGTTGTTTGGTGCTGTAGAATCATCTCTGACTAATAGCGACCATATGCATAGCAGAACAAAACACTGCCCAGTTCAACGCCAGCTCCACAATCCTTGCTATACTTGAGCCCATCGTCACAGCCACTGTGTCAATCCATCGTGTTGAGGGCCTTGCCCTCTTTCATTGACCCTCCACCTTACCAAGCATGACATCCTTCTCCAGGTTATGGTCCCTTCTGATAACATGACCAAAGTAGG
>NW_006922728.1:145146-147365 GCF_000298275.1 Orycteropus afer afer | reverse complement strand
TTCAATCTTTTCTCCATTCATCATGATGCTGCTTATAGGTCCAGTTGTGAGGATTTTTGTCTTCTTTATGTTGAGATATAATTCATACTGCAGACTGTATTCTTCAATTTTCATCAGTAAGTGCTTCAAGTCATTCTCACTTTCAGCAAGCAAAGTTATGTTATCAGCATATTGCAGGTTGTTAATAATTCTTCCTCCATTCCTGAACCCACGTTCGTCTTCATATAGTCCAGCTTCTTAGATTATTTGCTCAGCATGCAAATTGAATAAGTATGGTGAAAGGATACAACCCTGTTGCACTCCCTTTTGATTTTTAATTGTGCAGTGTCCCCTTGTTCTACTTGAACAACAGCCTCATATACAGGTTTCTCATGAGTACACTGAAATGTTCTGGAATTCCTATTCTCAATGTAATCCACAATTTGTTATGATCCACACAATCAAATGCTTTTGCATAGTCAATAAAACTCAAGCAAACATCTTTCTGGTATCCTGTGCTTTGAGCCAAGATCTATCTGACATCAGCAATGATATCCTTGGCTCCACTTCCTCTTCTGAATCCAACCTGCATCTCTGGAACTTCTCTGTCAATATACTGCTGCAAATATTTTTGAATTATCTTCAATAAGATTTTACTTGCGTGTGATATTAATGATGTTGCTTGATAACTTTCACGTTCTGTGGTATCATCTTTCTTTGGAATGGGTACAAATATGCCACTTCCTGAAATGGTTGAAGATTGACCTGGTCTTCTTGGTACAGTGACTCTGTGTATTCTTTCCATCTTCTTTTGATGTTTCCTGCATCATTCAATATTTTGTCCATAGAAACCTTCAAAATTGCAACTAAAAGGTTAAAGTTTTTTCCTCAGTTCTTTCAGATTGAGAAATGCCGAGCTTGTTCTTCCCTTTTGGTTTTCCAACTCCAGATCTTTGCACATTTCATTATAGTAATTAGCTTTGTCTGCTTGAGCTGCTCTTTGAAATCTTCTGTTCAGTTCTTTTATCTTGTTATTTCTTCAATTTCCTTTAGCTACTCTCCATTCAAGGGCAAGTATCAGAGTATCTTCTCACATCCATTTCATTCTTTTCTTCCTTTCTTGTCTTTTAAATGACCTCTTGCTTTCTTCATGGATGATGTCCTTGATGTCATCCCACAATTCTTCTGGTTTTTCCGTCATTAGTATTCAGTGCATCAAATCTATCCTTTACATGGTCTCTAAATTCAGTAGGGATATATTCAAGGTCATATTTTGGCTTTTGTGAACTTGTTTTAATTGTTTTCAATTTCAAGTTGAACTCACATATGAGTCGTTGATGATCTGTTCCACAATCAGCTCCTGGACTTGTTTTGGGTGAAGATATTGAGCTTTTCCATTTCCTCTTGCCACAGATGTAGTCAATCTAACTCCTGTGTACTCCATCTGGTGAAGTGCACATGTATAGGTGCCATTTGTGTGGTTGAAAAAAAGATATTTTTAATGAGTAAGTCATTGATATTGCAAAATTCTATCAAGTGATCTCCAGCATTATTTCTGTCACCAAAGCCAAATTTTCCAACTACTAGTGATTCTTCTTTGTGACAATAATTGCATTCATCATATTGTGCAACCATCACTACTATCTATTTTCAAAATATGTTCATTACTTCAAACAGAAACTCAATGAATCCTCATTCTTTCCTCTCCCCAGTCACTGGTAAGTTTTATTAAAACTTTTGTCTCTGTGTATTGCCTAGTCTAGATATGTGGTATAGTATAATATTTATCCTTTTGTTTCTGGCTTATTTCATTTATAAAAAGTTTTCAAGGCTCATCCATGTTGTAGCATGTATCAAACTTCATCTCTCTTTATGCCTAAATAATATTCCATCACAGGACTATATCACATTTTGTTTGTACACCCATCTATTGATGGGCATTTGAATTGTTTATTCCTTTTGGCTGTTGTGAATAATGTTGCAGTGAACATTTTTTTGTACAAGTATTTCTTTGACTCCTTGCTTTCAAATCTTTTTGGTAGCTTGAAGTGGAATTGCTGGGGGGGGGGTATGGTGATTCTATGTTCAACTTTTGCTGTTGCTTGTGGTAGGTGCTGTTCAGTTGATTCTGCTCATAGTGACACTAAGTACAACAGGAACACTGGTTGAGACAATGGTCCTATAAGTTTATGTGAATGATCAGAATTCCCAGGTGTATGGTAGAGCTGACAAGGGGCAAG
>NW_006922728.1:138365-143339 GCF_000298275.1 Orycteropus afer afer | reverse complement strand
AGTTTATTTCTCCAATTGTGACTCACAGGCATGGGTCTGGTGTCCTTATGGGAGCATGCAGCTGTTCATACAGATCTTGACAAGATTCAATCAAGCTGGAGGCCATCCTGAGCCTAGATTCTCCAATTTCCCCAACACAGGCTTTTTCCCTTGCCTAGATCCTCAGCTCAAATGACCAAGGTCTCCTCCCACTGCCGTTGAGTTGATTCTGACTCATAGTGACCCCCTTTGGGTTTCCAAAGCCATAAATATTTATGGAAGTAGATTGCCTCAGCTTCTTCTCAAAAAGCAGCTGGTGAGTTAGCAGTAAATGTCCTACACACTACACCACCACCACTCTTAAGGGTCTCCAAGTGGTGAGTTATTTTATTCCCTTTCTCTGGTTCCTTCCTTGCTCTGCACCCACCTGTGCCACTGTAAGTCTGACCCAATTCTCTGCATGGTCCTCACCCAGTTCCTGCACGTCTTCTGCTCATCTTGAATTCCTCCTGATCTGTCTATTCTGTGTCTTTACTGTTGTGTGGATTCTGTGAAGTTGTTTTCTCCTTATCTATGCCTGATGTCTCTTTACTTAAAATGGGGATGCTTGGTCCAGTCCCAGCTTCTTTTCTGTACCCAGTCACTGATCTTGCTCCATCACCCTTTCTAATTAGCTCTCTATCTAATTCTTTATCTTCTCATTCGAGGCTCAGAATACCAGGATCACTATTTATATCTGTTTCACTCAGTTTTTCCAAGTCTCTGTTGTACAGGGATTGGGTGGAGTGTGTTGGCAGGACACTACCTTGTCTCTTTCCTCTATTTGTCTTTTTGTTGTTCAGTTGTAGGAGGTTTTTATTATTATTATTCTGGATTCTGGACCCTTATGAGGTATATATCTTCCAAATAATTTCTCCCATTATGTAGTTTGTATTTGTACTTTCTTGGTAATGTTCTTTGATGCAAGCCCTTTTTATTTTTAAAATTTTGATAAAGTTTAATTTATCTTTTTATTTTTATTTTTACTTTTTGCTCATTCTTTTTATGTCACATCTAAGAATCCATTGCGAAAATCAAGGTCCTGAAGGGTAGCTTCTTTATATTTTTCTAAGAGTTTTATGGTTTTTGCTCTTATATTTAGGCTGTAGGTCCATTCTGATGTAATTTTCATGTATGGTGTAAGGTCCAGTTTTACTCTAATACGTGTGGAACTCCAGTTGTTCCAGAACTATTTGTTGAAGAAAATATTCTTTCCCCATTGAATGTATTTGGCACCTTTGTCAAAAATCAATTGGCCGTGGATGTAGGTTTATTTCTGGACTCTCAAATCTCTTTCATTTCTCTATATGTCTGTCCTTATACCAGTACGACACTTTTTAATTACTGTAGCTTTATAAGACAATTTGAAATTAGCAAGCATTAGCCTTCCTATTTGCTTCTTTTTCAAGATAGTTTTGGCTCTTCAAGACCTTTTGCAGTTCCATTAAAATTTCAGGACCAGCTTCTCTATTTCTGCAAAAGCTTCTCTTGAAATTTTGATACAGACTGCAATGAATCTGTAGATCACTTTGTGTAATATTGATATCTTAACATTGTTAAGTCTTCCAGTCTGTGAGCACAAGATACCTTTCCCTTTATTTAGGTCTCCTTTCATTCCTTTCAGCAATGTTTTATAGCTTTCAATGTACAAGTCTTTCCCTTCCTTGATTAAATTTATCCCTAAGTATTTTATTCTTTTAGATGCTATTGTAAATGGAATTGTTTCCTTAGATTCCTTTTCACATTATTCATTTATGGGATATAGAAACACAATTGAGTTTTGAGTGTTGATCTTGCACCTTCTTGATAGTATGTAAGCAGGTGAAAGCTTTGTAAAATATCTAAAAGTTTCTTATATCATCTTAATTAAAGAGACAGTAGGTAAACTGGGGTTCATGGTTCTTCATGGCCAGTAATGTCATATAAAAATCATAAACTATTGTTTTCAATTTTAAAAATAATCCTACTAGGCACCAGAATAATTTTCCCCAAAATTTAGTAGCAATCATTTCAGTGTGAAAAATTCCTAGTCCATGAAAACTAGAATGGCAGAGCAGCTATAATTGAAATGGGGACCATGAGTCCATGTTTTTGCCCAATTAGTACCTTCTCAGTGCAGTGAGCCCTAACACTTACCCACAAAATTCATAAGTTCCCTTAGGAACACTTTGGAAAGCCCCATGTTGGGAGAGCTTTCCTCAGATGCAGACCTCCCCATCATGTTCCTACATAGGTATCTGTCTATATGGACTCCAATTTTGTGCTTGGCTTTCAAGCACAGTCAACAACCTATGTCCCACAGAATCTCAGGGACAGCTTTCTTGTTTTATTAATTTACTTACCCCTGACCTCCCCTCCCATATACAGCTACACACTCTGCTCTGGTCTCACTAATCTCTGATACTCCCTCCAACATTCCATAACTTTCAAGAATTTTCACTGACCCTGACTTCTTGTTTTTTCCCAGTTTATGTCTCTTCTCTCCTTCCCAGCCCAGCTTCAAACTTCCCTCTGGGGAAAAGGTACCTGCTACTACTTCCTAACATCTATGAGCACAATGAGTTATCTACTTCAACACCCATGTTTTCCTTCCTTTGGAAGTGTTCTCAAGTCAAGGTCTTCTCACTAGGTGTATCTTATTCCTTCAACAATCAAAACTATCCACATTTGGTACCCATTGCTTTCATATATTTGTCTTAATGACCTGATATACAATCTCTAGGAGGTTTTTTGGTTTGGTTTCGTTTGGTTTCACTATTGTCTGCTTTGGATTGAACTGCTTTAGTTCTCTAGTGCTGCCATAACATACATACCACAATGTTTTATGGTCTTAACAAACAGAGATTTATTCACTTATGGTTTAGGAGACTAGAAGTCCACATTCAAAGTTCCAGCTCTAGGGGCTGAGTGAATGCCCCTCTTCCTTGGGCTTCAGCTCTGCCTCTTGCTCCCAGACCACTGGAGCTGGAGGCTTCTCTTAATTCAGGCAGCTGTTTGCTACTGAGCCTGACAAACCCAAAGTCAACAAGTAACATGACACAGTCCCAAGATTATTAAGCAATATGGCAGGTCACTACCTCCAGTCCAGAAAGAGTCCCAAGATTGGTAGGAAACATGGCAGACTGCTGGATGAAGCCTTGGCTAAATGTAGGATCCAAGTGTGCCAAAAATTTAGAGACCTTTCTCAAAGCTTCTTCTTGTATACTAGAAGTAGATCACATCCCTAAGGCAGCTACTCATCTTCTCACAGTAGATTCCACCATGGAGCTGATTACCAGTCTCATCACTGGAAATAACTATATCCAGCTTCCCAGCCACTCAAAATCAAGCCAAGCCAAGTTGATACATAGCCTTAACTATCAGAAGGATTTAGGAAATTTGCTCATAAATCAGAATGAAGCCTTGTAACAGGACCTTCTAAAGAGGTATAGCTCAATTATTATTCAGACCATGTAAGCTCTGGTAGCATAGTGGCTAAGGCACTTGACTGCTAACCAGAAGGCTGGCAGTTCAAACTCACTAGCCACTCCTCAGAAGGAAGGTTGGGCAATCCTACTTTCACAAGTTTCTTTTGTGTCTGGAAGAAAATAATTGTATTTCTTTGTGTTTTTGTAGGGAAGGTCAGAACCCTGAATTTATTATGCTGCCATCTTTCAAGAACTCCATGTAATACTGCCTCGGAAACCGAAGGAGGGGTCACTATGAGTCAGGTCCCACTCGATGGCACATAACAACAACAACAAGCTTGATTAGTGTTCCTGCTTAAACAACCAGTTGAGAATGATGTGAGAACAAAAACATAACAACAACAACAACAGTATTCAACATTATATTGAAAGTTCAAGCCAGGACAGTAAGCCAAGAAAGAGAAGTAAAAGGCATCCTAGCAGATAAGGAAGAAGTAATACTATCCCTATTTGCAGATGATATGGTCCGATAAGTAGAAAATCCAAGAGACTCACCAAGACAACTACTGGAACTAACTGAAAGATTCAGTAAGTGGCAGGATAAAAACATACAAAAATCAGACACATTCCCCTACATCAAAAAAAGAGATATCTGAAAAGGAAATAAGGAAAGAAATACCATTTACAATAGCTACCAAAGAGATAAATTACTTAGAAATAAATCTTACCAGAAATACAAACCACCTGTACAAAGAAAATTACAAAACACTACTACATGAAACTAAAAGAACCCTACAAAAATGGAAGAACATACCATGCTCATGGATAGGATAATTTAACACTATGAAAATATGAATACCACCCAAAACAATCTATAGATACAATGGAATCTTGATCCAGATTCCATCAGCATTTTTTAAGAAGGTGGGAAAACCAAACACTGATTTTGTATGGAAAGGAAAATGAACTTGGATAATCAAAGCACTACTGAATAAGAAATAAAGTAAGACTCACAGTTTCCAATCTCAAAACCTACTATACATCCATAGTAGACAAAACATCCTGGTATTGGGACAATGACAGACCTATAGACCAATGGAACAGAATTGAGAACCCAGAAATAGAGCCATCCACCTATGGTCAAAGGGCTGGAATCCATTAAATGAGGAAAAGGTAGTCTCTTAGCAATGGTGTTAGCAAAACTGGATATCCATTTTCAGAAAAATGAAACAAGGTCCATACCTCACACCATATTCAAAAACGAACTCAAGATGGATCAAAGAAATAAATGTAAAGCCTAAAACTATAAAGATCATCAAAGAAAAATTGGGGACAAAGTAATTTATAGCACAAATAGACTACCAAAAAGCCCAAAGTACACAAACAGTAGAAAATATACGTAATGCCTGGGACCTTCTAAAAATTAAATTCTTTTTTTTTTTTAATTTTATTTTGATTTGGGTGAAGATTTACCGAGTAAATTCACTTTTCATACAGCAGTTCACATATACTTTGTCTCATGTCATTGACCAAAATTTACAATGCAACA
>NW_006922728.1:101586-109580 GCF_000298275.1 Orycteropus afer afer | reverse complement strand
ATATATAAAGATAAAGTTTATTGGTAGTTACTAGGGGTAGAAGGGAGAGGGAGAAGGGGAGCTATTGTTTGGGAATCAATGAGTTTGTGGTGATGGGAAGTCTGGCAGAGGTAAAATGTAATTTTTGCACAGCCTAGTAATGTAACTGATATCATTAAGTGGTACATGTGAAAAATGTGGAACCGACAAATGTTGTGTGTCCTCACAATCATTTCCATATTTGAGCCCATTGTCGCACCCCTGTATCAATGCATTTCATTGAGAATTTTCCTTTTTTTTTGCTGACCCTCTATTTTACCCAGAGACTGATCCATCCTGATAACACTTCCAAAGTATGTGAGACAAAGTCTCAGCATGTTCTCTTCTAAAGAGGATTCTGGCTGTACTTCTCCAAGACAGATTTGGCAATCCATGGTATATTCAATATTCTTCACCAACACCATAATTAATCTTCATTAATTCTTTCTTCAAAAAAAAAAAAAAAAATTCACTGCGGTTAGCTCGGGTCTGACTCCCAACGCCCTTCCTTGGATATTCGATGTGGTATCCCTACAGAAGTAGATTGCCCAATCTTCCTTATGAGGAGTGGATGGTGGGTTTGACTCCCCTGAGCCTTCTGGTTAGCAGTCAAATGCCTTAGGCACTATGGCACCAGAGCTCCTAATTCTTCCTTAGTCTTCTTTATTCATATCCAGTTTTTATATGCAGATGAAGCAATTGAAAATACCGTGGCTTGGGTAAAGTGTACCTTAGTATTCAAAGTGACAGCTTTTCTTTTTAACAGTCTAAAGTGGTTGGTTGCAGCAGATTTGCCCAGTGCAACACGTTGTTTGACTTCTTGATGGTTGTTTCCTAGGGCGATGATTGTGGTCTCAAGTAAAATGAAATCATTTACAACTTTAATCTCTTTTCCATTTATCATGATGTTGCTTATTGGTCCAGTTGTACGGATTTTAGTTTTCTTTGTATTAGTTGTAATCCATACTAAAGGCTGTAGCCATTGATCTTCCTCAGTAAGTGCTTTAAGCCTGCTTTTATGTTATTTATTTATTTATTATTGTGCTTTAAGTGCACATTTACAGAGCAGAGTTTGTTTTATATTCAACAATCCGTGTACATTTGGTTTCACTTCCCAATTGCCATCCCCAACCCTAATCCACTCTCCTCCCATCCCTTCTCAATCCCCCCTCCCCCCATGCCCCTCATAGTTATGCACTCCTGTGTGTCCTGCATTTCCTCCAGTGAATGTTGCCCTTCTGGTGCCCCGTGGTCAATTGCTCCAAGGGATGCATTTCAATAGATTATGTGCCTGCATCCCTGGATTGAGCGCTCTGCCTGTACGTCTTGTTTACTATTGGACTGAGAGCCAGTCCCTGGGAATCAGTTTGATTCCAGGCCCAAGGTGTGTCCCAGGGCCATAGTATTGGGGATCCCGCCAGAATCCACCCGACAAGTAATTCTGGTCATTATAGTGTTTTTGGATTTTGTTCCACATTTTTCCTCCCACTCTACCCATGAAGGATCTTCAGTTTTGATCCTTTCCCAAGTATTTGGCATTGGTAGCTGGCCACCATCTTGTTCTTCTAGTCTTGAGGTCCATCATGTCCCAGGGTTGATTGCTTCCAAATACCCTTGGGTTTTTGCACTATTCTTCACTTCACTGCAGACCATTAGCTGCATCTTAGATAGCCACTTGAAAGCTTTTAAGACCCCAGTTGCTACTCACAAATGTAGATTGTGTAATAAGATTTTTATGTATTTTGTTGTGCCAATTGAGTCTGGTGTCCTCCAATACTATGGTATTGAGTTAGTAGATATGTTGGATCTCTCTCCCACAGTGTCTGGCTGTCTGTGAGGGATTGCTCTATGTCTGTCTTCTGTTATTTCTGTAAGAATTGTGCATATTTTATATTACTGGTATCTGTGCAAGATTAGCCTCAGCTGAAACTATCCTTAGCCTAGTGTATAATCCTGTTCAATGACCCCCATCTGATCTTCTCAGATGTTTATGTGTTTATCTGTAGCCTGATGTTTGGTGGTAATGGTAATGCGGTATTGTGGATATACTGGTATTAGCCTCTGTCATCTATATCTTACAATTCAGTGCCATCCCTTTCCCCAATGTTATCCTGGTGCTCACAGATTCTTTCCAGATCATCCTTCCCCTTGCACATCTCAGCGTGTGACCCCTAACTAGCCCGAAATTATTATTTTCCTTCCCTCCCCATCCCGGTAACCTACAAAGTGAGTTATCTTCCATAAGCAAACCCTTCATTGTCTTTTTACAGTAATGGGTGCATACAATATTTGTCCTTCTGCCATTGACTTATTTCACTCAGCATAATGTCCTCCAGGCTCATCCACGTTGTGAGATGATTTGTGTATCCTTCATTGTTCTTCAATGTAGCATAGTATTCCTTTGTGTGAATGTACCTTAATTTGGTTATCCATTCATCTTTTGATGGGCATTTACATTGTTTCCATCTCTTTGCTATAGTGAATTGTGCTGTGATGAGCATAGATGTGCATATGTCTGTTCATGCACTGCCTCTCACATCTTTAGAATCTATTCCTAGTAATGGAATTGCTGGGTCAAATGGTATTTCTATATTCAGTTTTTTAAGGAAACACCATACCATTTGTCTCAATGGTTGTACCATTTTACAATCCCACTGGCAGTGTATAAGAGTTCCAATCTCTCCACAACTTTACCAGCATTTGTTATTTTCTGTCCTGTTGAACTTTGCTATTACTGCTGGAGTGACATGATATCTCATTGTTGTTTTAATTTGCATCTCTCTAATGAGTAAAGATCAGAGCAATTCCTCACGTGTTTGTTGGCCAGCAGCATATAATCTTTAGTGAAGTGTCTGTTCATATCTCTTGCCCATTTTTGAATTGGATTGTTTGTCTTTTTGGTGTTGAGGTGTGGAAGTTTTCTGTAGATTTTGGAGATAAGTCCTTTGTCAGATATGTCATAGGCAAATATTTTCTCCAAATCTCTAGGTTCTCTTTTCACCCTTTTGATGAAGTCTTTCGATGTGCATAAGAAGTTAATTTTTAAAAGGTCCCAGTCATCTAGCTTCTCTTCTACCTCCTGTGCATTCTGGGTTATGTTTTATAGTCTATTTATGCCATAAATTAGGGCTCCTAGATTTTATCTTTGATGAATTTTATAGTTTTGGGTTTTAAATTTAAGTTTTTGAACCAACTTGAGTCTGTATTTGTGTATAGGGTGAGGTACGGGTCTTGCTTCATTTTTCTGGAAGTGGATATCCAATTTTGCCACCACCATTTGTTAAAGAGGCTATCTTTTCATCATGTAATGGGCATTGGACCTTTTTCAAAGATCAGCTGTCCATAGATGGATGAGTCTAATTCTTGGGTTTTGATTCTGTTCCATCAGTCTATCTGTCTTTCGTTGTACCAATACAACACTGTTTTGACCACTGTGGTTGTGTGGTAGGTGTTAAGATCTGGGAGTGTGAGACCTCCCACTTTGTTCTTCAGAAGTGCTCTGCTTATCTGAGGTCTCTTTCCATATGAAGTTAGTAAATTTTTTTTTATGTTCTTAAAAAATTTTGTTGGTATCTGGATTGGGATTATGTTGAATGTGTAAATTGGTTTAAGTAGTATTGACATTTTCACAATATTCCATCTACGTATGCATGAACAAGTAAGTTCTTCCATTTATGTAGATCCCTTGTTGTCTCCTTTAGTAGTGTTTTATAGTTTTCTTTGTATAGGTTTTTTGTGTCTCTGGTAAGATTTTTCCTAGATATTTTATCTTTTTAGTAGCTGTTGTAAATGGTATTGTTTCCCTTATTTTCTTTTCAGAGATCTCTTTATTGGTGTAGAGGAATCCAACTGATTTCTGTATGTTGACCTTGTACCTGCCACTTTGCTCAACCTCTCTATTAGTTCTAGTAGGGTTTTTTTTTTTTTTTTGCTGAGTCTCTTGGATTTTCTATATATAGGATCATATCATCTGCGAATAGAGATAGCTTTACTTCCTCTTTGCCAATTTGAATGCCTTTTATTTCACTTTCTTGCCTTACTGCTCTGGCTAGGAATTCCAATACAATGTTAAATAGGAGTGGTGATAGAGGACATCCCTGTCCAGTTCCCGCTCATAAGAAGAATGATTTGAGTCTTTCTCTGTTAATAATAGTGTTGGACATTGACTTTGCATATATGCCCTTTATCATGTTGAGGAATTTCCCTGCTATCCTTATTTTAAGAGTTCTGAATAGGTACAAGTCTTGGATTTTATCAAATGCCTTTTCTGTGTTGGTTGATATGATCATATGGTTCTTTTTTTAAATTTATGTGGTGGAATACATTGATTGTTTTTCTGATGTTGAACCATCCTTGCATACTAGGAATGAATCCCACTTGGTCAGGATGTATTATTTTATTGATATGTTGTTGGATTCTGTTGGCTACGATTTTGTTGAAGATTTTTACATCTATATTCATGAGGGATATTGATCTGTAGTTTTCTTTTTCAGTGGTGTCTTTCTCTGGTTTTGATACTAGTGTTATACTTGCTTCATAAAATGAATTTGGAAGTATTCCATCTTTTTCTATGTTCTGGAAAAGCTTGAGTAATATAGGTGTCAATTCTTCCCTGAGTGTTTGGTAAATTTCTCCAATGAAGGCATCAGGGCCAGTACTTTTTCTTGTAGGAAGTTTTTTTTAATGACGTGCTTAATTTCTTCCTTTGTTATGAGTCTGTTCAAGTATTTTATCTCTGACAGGGATAGTTTATGTAGTTCTTTTGTTTCTAGACACTTGTCTATCTCTTCTAGGTTCTGTCAGTATCCTTTTTATTCTGGTTGAATCTATTGTGATGTCTCCTTTTTGTTTATTATTCTCATCATTTGTATCTTCTCTTTCTTTTCTTTTGTTAAATTTGTCAATGGTTTGTCGATTTTGTTAATCTTTTTGAAGAACCACCTTCTTGTTTTGTTGATTTTCTCTATTTTCTGCTTCATTTATTTCTGCTCTGATCTTTATTATTTCCTTATCTCTAGATATTGTAGTATTCTTTTGTCGATCTTTTTCTAATTGTTGAGTTAGAGTGTTGATTTTATTTCTTTCCTCTTTTTGATGTATGCATTTATTGTTATAAAGTGACCTTTGAGTACTGCTTTTGCTGTATCCCAAAGGTTTTGGTAAGATGTATCTTCATTCTCCTTTGTTTCTAGGAATATTTTTTATTTCACTTTTTATTTCTTCTATTACCCAATAGTTTTTGAGCAGTGTGTTGTTCACCTTCCACATGTTTGATGTTTTTTCCTTGATCTTCCTTTTATGAATTACTAATTTTATAGCACTGTGATCCAAGAAGATGCTTTGTAGTATTTCAATGTTTTGCATTTATTGAGGCTTGTTTTATGTCCTAACATACGATCTATTCTGGAGAAGGATCCATGTACACTGGGAAGAATGTGAATTGTGTTTTTCTTGGATGGAGGACCCTGTGTGTGTTTATGAGGTTGAGCTGGTTGATTGTGTTATTGATTTCTTTTGTGTCTTTATTGAGTTTTTTTTCTGGTTGATCTGTCTCTCCTTGAAAGTAGTGTGTTAAATCTCCTACTGTTGTAGAGTTGTCTATTTTCCCTTTCAATGCAATTCATACTTGCTTGACATATTTTGGAGCACTTTCATTGTGTGCATAGATATTTATTATTGTGATGTCTTCTTGGTGAATTGACACTTTCAGCATCATATAGTGACCTTCTTTGTCTTATGTTGTTTTTCACCTTAAAGTCTATTTTATCAGAAATTAATATTGCCACTCCTGCTCCTTTTTTGGTTATCGTTGCCTTTTTTCCACCCCTTAACTCTTAATTTGTTTTTATCTTTGTGTCTAAAGTGGATCTCTTGTAGGCAGCATATCAATGAGTTCTTTTCTTATCCAGTCTGCCACTCTCTTTCTCTTGATTGTTGCATTTAGTCCATTCATATTGAGTGTAATTAGTGATGGGTATGAATTGATTGCTGTCATTCTATTGTTGTGTGTGTGTGTGTGTGTATGTGTGTGTATGTTGTTGGAGTTTCCTTGGGAAACTTTTCTGTGCTGAGTTCATTTTGTTGTCAAGTGTTTCCTCTCTTTCCTTCTTTATTGTTGGTTTTGTGCTTAATAAACCCATATGTTTGCCTTCCTTCTGGGTTTGCTTAGGGGGATTGTTAATTTTCTCTGTGGTTACTTTGGAGTGAATGCTTGTCTCTATATTTTTGGAATAGTCTGTTCTACGAGGACATTGTGCCATTTTCCTTTCCATTTGGAAGCTTTGTACCTAGAACTTTTATTCTATTTGGTTGTTGTGTGCAGATTGACTTCCTTGTTTTTTAGTGTACAGTGTTTTATGGTCTTATTTTGAGTGTCTATTTCTGATTTGGTTTTAGTGTTGATGTCATGTGTCATGATTTTGTTGTTCTCTATCGTGGGTTCTGTATTGGAAGGGCTTCCTTAAGCATTTCTTGTAGTGTTGGTCTGGATTTCACAAAATTCCTTAACTTCTGTTTATCTGAGAATGTCTTGATTTCATCCTCATATCTGATGGACAGTTTGGCTGGATATAGGATTCTTGGTTAGAAGTTCTTTTCCTTCAGTGTTTTATATATGACGTCCCATTGCCTTCTTGCCAGCATGGTTTCTGCTGAGTAATCAGAGCTCAGCCTAACTGTTTGAATGTTAAAAATAATATTTCTTTTGTCCTGGGAAGCTCACAAGATTCTTTCTTTGTATTTGGTTTTGGAGAGTTTTATTATTATATGCTTTGGTGTTTTTCCCTTGGGATCTATGCTGTATGGGGTTCTTTGAGCTACTTGGACAAATATCTTTTCTTCCTGCATGGTTGGGGAAATTTCCTGTTGGCAAGTCTTCCATAATTTTTTCAGTGTTTTTTTTTTTTTTTTTTTTTTACCTCTTTTTGTTCTGGAGTTCCCATGAGGGGTATGTTGTTTATTTTTATGTTGTCCCATATAATTGTTAAGTTCTCTTCATTTCTCTTATATCTGTGTTCTGATTTTTCTTGATACAGGCTGGTGTCAAGGGATTCGTCTTTTAGTTGGGAAATGTGTTCTTCAGCCAGTTCTAGCCTATTCTTTTGTGCTTCCACTGTGTTGTGTACTTCTGTAATTTTGGTATTCATCTGAATTTTCTAACTGCTGTTTTTGAATGTGTTCTTATTGTGTATTAATCTTGTTATTTTGTTCTTGATTGGTTTTCCTGAGTTATTCCAGGAAACTGTCTGAGTTCTTGATTTTGTTTGGGGTTCCCTTGAGCTCTTGTAGAGTTGTATAAACATACCTTCTAAATTCCTTCTAGGATAATTCTATTGCCTCCTCTCCCTCCATGTTTAATGAGACTTTTGTTTGGAATCTTATTTCTATGGTCTTGTCCTGTTTCTTTTTTTTTGTTGTTTGTTTGTTTGTTTTGATTTGAGGTTGCCTGTTGTTTCCTAGACATTTTGAAGTTGTGTTTAACTGTTGGTTATGTATTGATTTGTTTTGTCTTGATTTTATTATTTAATTTTTTTGCACAGGTGGAGCTGGTATATTTTATTTTTTTGGTTATCAATTCTGGTATGCTGGGTTGCTCTACAGTTTTCTTTGTGATTATGGAATCACTGTGTGAGATGTGGATGCAGGTCTCTCTTCATTGTGAATGGGGTTTAAGATTTGAGCTGGAAGGTGTTATGGTGTCTTCATGTGTTTTTTCTATTGGATGAGGCAGGGGAGAAGTCAGGAAAGAAGGGAGATAGAGGGGGAAAAAAAGCTCCAAGGTGCCACTAACCATTTCCAGGGCTTTGATTAGGTTGCTAATGATGATGTTATACTGTTACTCACAGGCTCACAACTCAAGTTTGGCAAATACCCCAATGGTTAGGGGGCCACCACTTCTCACCAGATTCAGACAGCTGCAAAAACCCCATACTCTAGGCCCCTCTGTGCTAAAAAGGAGTCCTGGGATAGCTGCCCTT
>NW_006922728.1:98160-99969 GCF_000298275.1 Orycteropus afer afer | reverse complement strand
CCACTTGTGGTGAGCTTCCCTTTCTGCTCCCAATTCAGCAGCACCTGGAGCCATGGAGTGGCCACAGGTCCTCTGTTGTGTTCTCTTCACTTCCCCAAGGAGCCCTACAATGCCCCGTCTCACCAGCTGGTCAGTGCTCCTCAAGGCAGGTTCCCTGGTTACACTGTCTCTCTCTTTTTTCTACTCCTACTCCCTTGAGTTTGGCATTCTCTGACTTATTGAGCCACTCAGAGTGCTAAAATCCCTGCTTCAAACTGCTGTACCTAGTTTTTCAGGCACTAAGATGATAAAGGGAACTAACATGTGGGCTACAGGTAAGATGCCATCTTACTGCCCCCTTCCCTTAAAAAAAAAAAAAAACTTTTATTGTGGTGAAAACATACATAGCAAGACATTTGCCAATATAACAACT
Organism: Orycteropus afer afer; assembly: GCF_000298275.1. NCBI lineage: Eukaryota > Metazoa > Chordata > Mammalia > Tubulidentata > Orycteropodidae > Orycteropus > Orycteropus afer. Next base: position 99,557 of record NW_006922728.1, on the reverse strand, counting down.
TCCCTATTTACAGCTCAGGACACTGATGGCAATTTTCATGTTGTGCCACCAATGTTGCTACCCTTTTCCAAAATATTCCTCCACCTTTAGCCTAAACTCAATGCCCCCCAAACAAAAGCTTCTCCTTTCTCCCTCTCTCCTACTATTGGTAACCACTAATAATATTTGTTTTCTATATAAATATATATATTTCAACTTATCTAGGAATTTTCTTTCCCTTCCCCTCTCATCCTTGGTAACCAACAAAGAAAGTTTCCTTCCATGTATAAACATTTCCTTGACTTTTTACAATACTAGACTGATGCAGTATTTGTACTATAGTTGACTTATTCCACTCAGCATGATGTTCTCTAAGTTCATCCACATTATGTGGTGTAGTGAAGACTCTATATTATTCTTTTTTTTTTGTTTCTGTGATTTGGGTGAAACTTTACAGAGCAAATTCACTTTCCATACGGCAGTTCACATATGCTTTATCTCATGACATTGACTACAATTTACCACAATGCAACAGCTGCCCTCCCACTTCTTCCTCATAGTTACCTCTTCCCTGTGTCCATACCTCCATGCAATCCTGCCCCTGAGCTATGTCCCTGTGCATATAGAGCCCTTCTATTCTCCCATGATTGTTCTCTCCAAGGAGTGTATCTACCTAGTGTAAATGTACACCTAATATGCCTGTCTTTTCTTTGGCTTGAAGCCACAGGTGTGAGCTCAATTCCTGACCTGAAGCCAAGCTAGGGGCCATAGCTTCAGTGGTTCCACCAGGTTCCATCACACCAGCAAACCTGGTCCCTCTTTTTTTTTTTTTTTTTTTTCCTTCCAACTGATTTTGAGTTTTGTTCCACATTGTTCTCACACTCTATCTAGGATCTCCCACATAGATCCCCTCTGAGTGGTTGACTGTGGTAGCTGGGCACCATCTAGTTCTTCTGGTCTCATGGTGATATAGGCTGAGGATCACATGGTGTACCCATTGCTTGGACTAATTCTTTTCATGAATGTTTGGTTTTCTTCATTCTTCTTTGCTCTGGATGGGAAGACAGCCATTGTTGCATCTAGATGGCTGATTGCAAGCTTTTAATATCCCAGCCACCACTCACCAAAGAGGTGGAACAATGTTTTTGTGTGGTATGTTAGGCCAATTGAGCTTGCTATCCCCTGCGACTATGGTTCAACTACTCACTCCCTCTGGGTAGCTGTCTGTGACCAAGAAGTGACTACAACCTTGTCCCTTGTCAGCTCTACTATACACACGGAAGTTCTTACAGAACATTGTTGTTGTTGTTGTTAAGTGCCGTCGAGTCATTTCCGACTCATAGCGACCCCATGCACAGCAGAACAAAACACTGCCCAATCCTGCACCAGCCCCACAATCCCTGCTATACTTGAGCCCA
>NW_006922728.1:95882-97775 GCF_000298275.1 Orycteropus afer afer | reverse complement strand
TCTAATGTCCTGACTGCTGCTTCCATTGGCATCAATTGTAGAAGCAAGCAATGTGAATTCTTTGACAACCTCAATCTTCTCTCCATTACAGAACATACAAATACACTTTTAGAAATATTATCTGCCAACCCTACACATGGCCTTGGACACACTCCCTCCTGCATAGACATACCTAATAGTTCAGCCTGTCTACTCATCTATCCACCCATATAGCCATGTTTTCCTTCACTGACAATGCAGTATTGTATGTGCAAAAGTGTTCATCTTTGTTGTCTGTACCTCCTATTTACCACTCTATGCCTTCCCCTTTCTCAGTGTCATCATGTTCATCACTCACGTTTGGTACATTGCCCTTCTCTTCACCCAAATCAATACTTGTCTCTAGCTATCTAGCAGTGTTCCCTTCCCTACCCTCCCACCCCCATTGTGGTTGTTGTTATGTGCTGTTGAGTCAGACCTGACTCATAGCAACACCTGCTTGGGTTTCTGAGGCAGTATCACTATGGAAGTAGATTGTCCAACCTTTCTAGTAACCAGCAAAGAAAATTTCCTTCTATATATATATGTTTCCTTGTCTTTTTACAATAATGGACTAATACAATATTTGTCCTTCTGTGATTGACTTATTTCACTCAGGATAATGTTCTCCTCCTCGGAAGGAAGGTTGGGCAATCCTACTTCTGTAGTGATACTGCCTCGGAAACCCAAGGAGGGGTCGCTATGAGTCGGGGCCGACTCGACGGCACATAACAACAACAACAACAATGTTCTCCAGGTTAATCCATGTTATGCAGTGTTCTGAAGATTATACATTATTCTTCAGGGTTGCATAGTTTCCATTGTGTGTATGTACCATAGTTTATCCATTCCTCAACTGATGGGCACTTAGTTTGTTTCTGTCTCTTTGCGAGTGTGAACAGGGCTATAATGAACATGGGTGTGCATATATCTATTTGTGTCCTGCCTCTCACTCTTTTAGAATATGTACCGAGTAATGGGATTGCTCGATCAAATGGTATTACTATTTCCAACTTTTTAAGGAATTGACATACCAATTTCCACAGTGGTTGTCACCAGCACATCCTCACCAGCATTTTCTGCCTTGTTGAACTTTACTATTAATGCTGGGGTGACATGATATCTCATGGTTGTTTTGATTTGCATTTCTCTAATGGCTAATGATCACAAACATTTCTTCATGTGTTTGTTGGCTCTCTGAATATCTTTTTTGGTGAAATATCTGTTCATATCTTCTGCCAATTTTTTAATTCGACTGTTGGTTGTTTTGATGTTGAACTTTGCCATTTTCTACAAATTTTAGACATGTCTTTGTCCAATATGTCATTGTGGAAAATTTTTTCCCATTCTGTAGGTTCTCTTTTCACTCTTTTGGAGGACTCTTTTGATTCACATAAGAATCTCATTTCTAGAAGGTCCCAGTAAGACAGGTTTAAAACAGGGAGACAAACTTGTCCATTGGTTTGTCCTACCATGGTGATGTGATGATGTGAGTTTTGAGGCTGAGCCACTGGTGTTTCAAACCCAGTGGGATGCACATGCTGCACAACTATCAGTCCAGCTTGCAGACTGAGACAGACTAGGAAGAAGGAAGAGCCCGTCAACTTCTCAAAGAATTGGCCAGGGAAACCTTATGAATAGCAAAGAAACACTGTCTGATACATTACCATACAATTTTATGAATAGTTGGGTTAAATTAGAAGGCTCTCAAAATAGGACTGGGAAAGAGCTCATCAGAGTAAACCCAGACTTTCTTATATGGATAAGGTAAAGCTTTCGAGACCTCCATTTGCTGATGTGGCACCACTAAAAAGGAGAAAGAGTTGCAGACATCCATTAATCATCGGAACATGGAATGTACGAAGTATGAATCTA
>NW_006922728.1:92437-93757 GCF_000298275.1 Orycteropus afer afer | reverse complement strand
AGCATCACAACTCAAAAGCATCAACACTTCTTCAGTCTTCCTTATTCATTGTCCAGCTCTCACATGCATACAAGGTGATTGGAAATATCATGGCTTGTGTAAGGTGCTACTATTACTGTGGATTCATTTATCTGTCTTTTCAATTCTGTTAAAGGCTCATTTATGTATCTCAGGGCTCTTTCATTGGGTGTGAAGATATTTAATATGGTATGTCCTCTTGTTCAATTGATCCTTTAATCATTATCCTTATATAATTATGACATAATCATAATGTCCTTCCTTCCTTGTCTTCATGGTCATTTTTGTCTTAGAGTCAATTTTATCAGAAATTAATATTGCCATTCCTGCCCTTATTTAGTTGTCCTTTGTTTGATATATCTTTTTCCAGCCTTTGATTTTTAATCTATTCTTGTCTTTGTGTATAAGGTCAGCCTCTGGTAGAAAGTAAATTGATGGATCATGTTTTCTGATCTAGTCTGCAACTCTCCATCTTTTGAGTGGTACATTTAATCCATTTACATTCAGTGTAATTATTGACAAGTATGAACTTATTGATATCACTTTTTAATTTTTTTTGTGTGTGGTGTTGTTGATTTATTGGTTCCATATAATTTTCTGTGCTGAGCTCATTTTGTTTATTAATCATGTTATCATCTCCTCCATTGCTATTGGTTTTTTGTTGTTGTTGTTGTTATGTGCCATCGAGTTGGACCTGACTCATAGTGACCTCTCCTTGGGTTTCTGAGGTAGTATCACTACAGAAGTAGATTGCCTCATCTTCCTTCTGAGGAGTGGCTGGTGGGTTTGAACTGTCAGCCTTCTGGTTAGCAGTCAAGTGCCTTATGCACTATGCTACCAGAGCTCCTGAGCTATTGTTTTACTATTTGCTAAATATTTGTGCTTGTCCTCTTTTTAATTTTGATTTGAAGGTTTATTATTTTTCTTTGAGATTACCCTGTGATTTATTATTTTCTTCCCAAGTTTAAAACAGTTTCTTCTATCACACAATTGTCTTGATTTCCTCACTATTTAGAAGTTCTGAAACTACACTATTTATTCTCTCTTTCTGGGTTGCTGTTTTCCTCATTTACCAATTAATGTCTCTGATTCTCTCTTTACAGTCTTGTAAGTTTGTTTTACTTTGGATACTTCTATAAATGGGTTGATTTCTGGGTATGTCATCATGTGTGTTAAACATCAGCTGTTGTTTGCCCTTTTTGATTCTCTGTTTCAAGAACTTCCTTTAAGATCTATTGTAAGACACAGACTGAAGTGAAAAATTTGAACAGGCCCATCACAAAAGAAGAAATTGAACAGGTC
>NW_006922728.1:87389-88360 GCF_000298275.1 Orycteropus afer afer | reverse complement strand
TGAATGGATATATTCTCATCTTTCATCATGTTAAGGAAATTCTCTTCCAACAAATCTTTGACAATTTTCTTTGTGGTTTTATCTGTCTCTTCCTCTTCTAGAATTCTGATTACATATAGGTTATTCCTCTTGATGGTATCCCACATGAATCTGAGGCTTTCTTAATTTTGTTTTGATCTTTTTATTTTGTCTGATTAATCCCTTCACAAAGTAGTATTAAAGTATTTGTCTTCAGTCTCATTAATTCTGTCTTACATTGATTTGATTCTACTCTGTTGTTCACTCAATATGTTATCTATTTCTGAAATCTTATTATTAATCTTCTGGATTTCTATTTGTTGTTTCTGTATCATTTCTATTTTTTTGCTTATTTTGTCAATTTGTTCTTGTATTGTTTTCCTAATGTGTTCCAGAATTCTGTCTGTGTTTTCCTTAATTTGGTAAGTGTTTTCCTTGATCTTGTGTTTTTGTCGATCTTGTGTTTTCCTCAATCTGTCTTACCATCCATTGAAGGTACCCAAATATAATTCTTATGAATACCTTACCAGGGAATTCCAATGTTGCTTTTTCCTCAGAGATGTTTTCTCAATTTTTATCATAGTCACTTGTTTCTACTATACCATCTTGCTTTTTCTAGGACTATGATGTCCTCTTGTCCCTGAGATAGTGTGGTGGTATTGTATTTATGTTTAATTTGTGGTTGTATGTTGGAGTTATTCATGCAAGATTATTTTCCCTTTATTTTGTTTTGTTATATCTGTATAAGTACTGTATAAGTACTGTGGTTCCCTTTTCGCTCATTATTACCACATAGGCACTCACCCCCTGTTTCCTGGTGGTTGTGATAGAGAATGAGATTGTTTGTACAGATCTCTTTTGTTGTTGTTGTGTGCCATCGAGTCAGCCCTGACTCATAGCGACCCCTCCTTGGGTTTCCGAGGCAGTATCACTACGGAAGTAGGATTGCCCAA